>NC_053158.1:121440910-121510910 GCF_016835505.1 Polypterus senegalus
GAGTGAGTGAGTGAGTGAGTGAGGGCTTTGCCTTTTATTAGTATATATATATATATATATATATATATATATATATATATATAAAGTAGAACTTCATAAACTTCATCTTAAAATCATTTAATTTACTAATTTCTCATATCCCATCGTAACTGAAGTAGCACATTAAATGCTTTGTTTTGTATTTGTTCTTCTATGTGCTCCGTGTGTGAATCACTACATGCTTCTTAAACCAGCTTTCCCTTTCTCCGACAGGACACAGAATCCATTACATTCGTGATATTACAGCTCTCTGAATAATTAAAATACTGAGATGTATGCTTGATATCATTTTCATGATGATAGGAGTTAAAGCATGTTATTAAACATGGGAACATGGTGGCGCAGTGATTGTTCATGCCTCACGCAGGATGCTTGCTGCGCTGTGTGCGACCTTCGAAGAAATAATTTATTGCAGCAGTACTGTCTCTTTCAAACGTACTAACCCCCAATTCCTGTCCTTACTTTTATTTCTTCAAATACCCAATTGCCACACAATCAGCTCTGTAATAGACGTTAAGCCATCTGTAAGCTTAGAACGCTGATTCTTCAAAACTTTTAAGGAACATTGAAATATCTTCGTAGTACATGTTAAATTATTTTATCCATCCCGTGTCGCGCCAGTCCCAGCAAGAATAGAAAGAAAAGAAACAATCCATTAATGGAGCGCCAGCTCCTTGCTAGAGCTGCAACACCATGCCCTCACATGTTTATCTATTAACAATATAGATTATTTAAATTAAATTAAAGTTTTATCTGTATAATATAATAAACATATTTTGTGCATTTCATTTTAAAAATGATATCGTCATCATATGTAAAACCGCTCCTTATAAAGTGGATCAGGTTGTGCAATATTATAACTGTATCGCAAGTTTACAGTGTGGTAATTGTACTTATAATTACAAACAGTTCTACAAGGAGCACTTGATGGACTGATTGAGTGTGTTTATAGTTCTTGGGATGAAACTGTTTCTGAACCGCAAGGAAAGGCTCTGAAGTGTTTGCCGTATGACAGCAGTTCAATAGACTGCATGGCTGAGGAAGTGTGTGCTTGATGCTGTATACCGATAATTCTTTTTCCGATCAGCTGCTGTACAGCTGTGATTCCCCACTCAGATACAGTGATATAAATACTCTGAGTGGTGCAGTGAGAGTAATATGGAAAAAGCTGATCCGCTGTGGCAACCCCTAATGGGATCAGCTGAAAGAAGAAGAAGAAGGTGTAATGAGAGTAACAACGCTAAAGCAGCTATGGTATTTGGAATAGTTTGGCCATTCTGTGGACCATTATATTGTTACTGTTTAATTACAATCAGATGCATTAAACTAATAAACAATATGCGATTAATTTCAGTGTATTTATAAAGCCGCATCAGGGATGTGGATCTAAAAAAGAAAGGGTAACCACACTGGAACAGTAGCACTGCTTTGACGCTGGGTGCCGCCAGTTTGCAAAACCGAAAGGAGAACTTGTGTACGCCAGGGTTGGAGCTGTCGTGGCGAAAAATTCATCATCAGAAGGCTTTTTACCTAAAAATAAAGGCTATTAGGACTCGAGATAGACAGAGTTTTAAGGCTTTATTGCAATAAATCAACACAAAAATAACAAGGACTCAACCCAATATGGCCAAATTGAGCTGAGCACTGAACATTACAGCAATTGAAGTTTTTATAATAATTTCTTATCATTTTTACCTCATTCAATTAGCTCATTCTGCACCTGGTTTTACTGTCCATTATTCCTCTTGGTGTCTGTTCAGCTTATTTTGATTGGTCTAAGACTGGGTGGATGGCTTCCTCTTGCTTTTCTTATGCAATTTCCGATCTTTTCTGACCTCGCTTGAATGAGCTCTCTTGCCCATCTTCTCTAACTCCCTTTTACTCCTGTCCGGCCGAACCTTGAGTTTCCATGGGAACCCTTATCATCTCCTTACTTTTCCTATCACTGGCCCCCTCATGGAATTTCTATTTTTCTATGCTGTTCCCATCTTCTCTAACTGGCCAAAGCCTCAATTCTATATATGGGTTTCCTCTCATCATTTACTCTCTTAAGCCTTCCAAACTTTTTACAATAGTGACCTGAAGCTTAAGCTTTTACAAAAAAGAAGTATAGTATGTGCTTTCATTTAATCATTGCTTGGCGTGCTTGATTTGTCTTAATTTCTACACTAAAGTTAATTGCTAATATATTCTTCTAGTATTTTTGCTAATGCCTGAATTTACTAAGATTTTCTCTTCATGCATTATGTCAGCGTGACCCTGCTTACAGCAAAGGCTTTTTGTTGCCTTTCTGCTGATTCATCAGCCCAGCTGCTTTTTGATACAAGCCTTTCAGAGGGATCTTCTCTGTGTTATCGCTTCCTAGCCTTGAATCACAGGTGTTCTCAAACTCTTATCTTGTCCAAAACTGGTCTTGGTGTATCAATTTGCTGTTCTTTTCTTACTCTGGAAATTTTACTGTAAGCCTAAAAAATAATGCAGTATAACTGATTTTTTAGTTAACTATTTGCTAGACCTGTCTGATTTGCTTAACATTCTAATTTATGCTTAATCTTAATATTTTAATTACTTTTTATAGCTCTATATGTTAATTTGCTATTACCTGTTAATATAAAAAATTTTCCTTCTACAGAGCTACCGTGGAAATGTGCGTGGCTTTACACCAAGTTTAGGTTTTATACATCGCGAATTGAGCGTGGACACGTTCGTACACAACATTTTTGTGCATACGCACCGTCTATACATGAGGCCCCAGGTGACCCAATAGTCCTATAGAGCTCAAAAGGAAAAACCATATAGATGAGGGTCAACCATAATGGTTGGGCAATAAGCAGGAGGGGGACAGATCATGGTAATGCTTTATAAATATTATGGAGAATCTTTTTTATATATACTGTAAGAATAAAATAATCTGAAACTCATTCATCCCATCCATCCATCCATTTTCTAACCCGCTGAATCCGAATAGGGTCACGGGGGTCTGCTGGAGCCAATCCCATAAGTGTGGTGATTATAGAAATATTGAATTTGCAAATCTCTCAAAGTATTCAAACAGCAAGACATTACATTGACAGATTAAATGTTTAACTTCTAAAAATGCAGAAGTACTCCTTAATACTCTAGTCTTCTAAAAAAAAGACATTCATTATTAATATTTTAATTATATCTTACCGTTACAGTAACAAGTGCAAACACTATAGACAACAGAACTCTATATCCCAGCATACCATTTGTTCAATTCAATTTGACTTTTACTTGTGGTAGGGCTTATAATCTTACAACCTGGCAGACCTATCAAATTTAATAATATGTAAATAAAGTAAAAAATAATAATTTAATACAAACTGTCTGTACATGTCAATATTACAGCTTTCTAGTGATGGAAATGTTTCTATTTTTCTTTTTAGGTGCTGTCTTTCTGGCAAGAGTGACCCTAGAGACAGAGCCCTTTAACAAACAGACCCTGAACCTACTTGTTTATTTGGAAGCCTGAGGGCAAGACATCTAAAAACCACAAAGAGTTTATTTCTGGTTAAACTATCTGTTGAGTTAAATGTGATGAGCCAGTTGACATCACAACTTTTATTTTGAGACCAGCCATTCCTGCACCTAGCCAAAATCCATATATATGCATGTAATGCAAAAAACACCAACAGTTGTCACATCTGTCTTTCTGTCTGTCTGTAGTTTTTTGATTCTGTTGAAATGTGCCACATTTATTTGCCAGGTAAACAAAATTTCCATGAAGATATTTCAAGTAGTGTGTGCTACGCATTTTTTAAGTTGCAAAAACTCATATTTAAAAATATTGTCAAATTTTCCATTGTCCATTTCAAAACATTCTGTGCAACTTCAGTTACTTAGTAATTTACAGTTTCAAATTTACCTCAAAAGAGGTTATTTCAACTTAAGGAAAATATACAGCATGTACATTTTTCTAATTTATGAGCCTAAAAGATGCTCCTAAGATCTGCTCCCAAGCAGATTCCCAATAAAAGATATTGAAACACCAGTAGAGTCACACTCACATGTCTGGAAACACAGTGTCAAATTAGAACCTACCACACACCTTTACAACAGCAACCCACTTTAGCTGCTTGTAGTCCTACCAGTTAATTTATATAATTTTTGTAAGTTAAAAAAAGAAACAGAAAAAGTAATAATGTATCTAGAAATGAATGAAAGGGGAAAGCAGTTCACTAAGCTTAGCTCTGTAAGCTGCTATGGATATAATTAAAAAAAGTACTTAGTACAGTATTTATGTTTTTTAAAACCAACCTTGCTTCAGGTTAAAATAATTCAATATTTCCTTTGACACTGTAATTTATCAGTAAAATGACACAATGGCCTAATATCCATCATGATTTGTTGCAGCCATTAATTTAACCAGAGATTTCAATAGAGTTTACATCTCAATTAGCTAAACAAGAATTAGCCATAAACCATCCACAGCCAACAAATGTTCAAAAAACACAATTGTTACATCAGTTGAGTTGGCTTCTGTTGTCTGTGAAAGCTATTTCAGCCAACACAAGCCTAACTGGGCTTGGTTTTGAACTAAATTATATTGTAAAATGCCATTAAAAAGCATGTGTTTTATGTGCCGTACAAGTGCTCCACTTATGCATGTATTTGATTATCAGTGTTATTTTGGAGATGACTCATTATTGCAAAACTATTCAATAAACAAAAATATATTTGTCTCTTCAATGAAGAAGCTAAAGTGAAAATAAAAATGCTTCAACTTTCAAAACAGTTACCTGAGACCCTGAAATCATTTGAATATTACTGTATGCATGCTTTTCTAACTTCTTAAATTTTCAGTGAGACTGTTAAAAATCTAAAACATATTGTTGTAATAAAAACTATCCACAGTGAAAAGTGTGCTCTACCATTAAATAATATCAAAGGAGAACTTTATTTGGAAATATTTTATGTGTGTTAATTCAAGGCTGTTCTTGTTGATTACATTCCTCAGCAGTACAAAAAATCATGAAAGATAAATAAGAGAAAGAAGAAATCTGGTTGATTAGCCGACAGCTGTGAAATGAATAGCCTCGACACACACAAAAAGGTTTGGGGCAGCCACTCATATATTGTCCCTGGCTGCAAAATGGTTTTGAAAGAGCATTATTGTGCTTTGTTTTGAGTCTTGAACTGAACTGATGAGGTTAAGTAAAGATGGCAGCTTTATAAGCCAAAAAGCAGAAGTGATGCAATTTGGCCAGAACCAGTAGTGACTTCAATCTGATGCTGAATCAGGCAGGTTTCCCTCGTATTTGGCCTGCAGAGATAACAGAGGTAAATTTAGTGCACCCCACCACCCCCTGGCCTGGTGGGTAATTACTTCCACTTGGTCCACTCAGCTCCCTCCTAAATGCACATGTGTGACACAGCGGACCAACCCAGCCCAGACCCATCAGGTTGGGTGTACCTGTCTGTGAGGTAGTGGCTCTGGGAAAAGATTCAGAATTGGCCTGTAGTACACCTTGATGATAAACGACCAAAAACTTGTAAGGCTACAGGTCTAAAAACCACCTTGTGACTTGTGGATTTGAATCCCTGTGTAATGCCATACACTGTAAAGGTGCATGGTCGGTCACCAGGGTGAACTCACGTCCCAAGAGGTAATACCTCAGCTGAGTAATAACCCATTTAATCACCAAAGCTTCCCACTCCACTGCCGCATACCTGGTCTCCAGGTCCAACAGTTTCAGGTACATAATGGGGTGTTTAACTCCATCAACAGTCTGGCTCATCATGGCACCAAGACCAGTGTCTGAAGCGTCCATCTGGAAAATGAAAGGCAAAGAAAAATCAGGTGCTTTCAAAATAGGAGCTGATTTAAGGCCTGCTTAAGGTCACTAAATGCAGCGTCTGTAACATCATTCAATACCACGTGATTAAGTTTCCCCTTATTTGTAAAATTTGTTACAGGTGTTTCTCTCTTGGAAAACCAGGGTACAAACTGGCAACAGTAGCCCAATAAGCTGAGACATACCTGTACCTGCCTCCTGGTTATCGGACGGGGCCAATTCACTATGGCATCTATTTTGGAGCATTGTGGTTTAACTATACCTCAGCCAACTAGGTAATCTAAATATTTGGCTTCGACCAATCCAAAATAAAATTTCTTTGGATTAATATGAAGACCAGCATTTGCTAGTGCTCGTCAACAGTCAAATAATTTGCCTGTCTAAGCCTCTCAAGAAGGTTGTCCACTCAAGGCATTGGATAAACATTGAATTGGGATACTTGATTAAGTCAACAGAAGTCATTGCAAAACCTCCAACTTCGGTCAGGCTTACTAACCAAGACTATTGGACTGGATCAGGGACTATGGCTTTCCTCTATAATTCCTAGTTTCAGCATGCACTTGATTTCAAGCTCCACCTCTGCCTCTGGAAGATGATAGTTGTGTTCTCGAACTATAACCCTGGGCTTTTTCACACTCTTGTGTGCAATCAGAGAGGTCCTTCCTGGTTTTTCGCTCACTATCTCCGGGACGAACAGGATAGCTGCTTTGAGCTCCCGTCTCTGGAATTTAATTCAGTACCAAAATTAAGGATATTTTTCTGAGCAAAGAATGAACAGGGCTGAGCAGAGGATGGATCAGGATCTCTTTCCTTCTACAGCTTCAGCAAGTTTTTACATTGTATAACCCCTCGCTCTGTTGACGATTGGGTTGTTTCATCAAATAATCTATGAGTCCTTTCCTCTCCTTAACTTCATAGGGGCCTTGCCAATGGGCTAAGAGTTTAGAATGGGAGGTAGGAACTAAAACCATGACACAATTTCCCAGATGGAATTCTTGGAGAGTCATACCACGGTCTCATACTATGCAGTTGTACCATGGTCTGTGCTGCTTGCACCTATTCTATGTGACTTTTTAACATGGATTGAATTTTCCCAAATCTACCGCATAATTACGAAATATATCCCAATATATATGTAGAGGGAAGAGCCTATGCTTCCATTCTTTCTTTTAAAATATCCAATATGCTCCGGGATTGCCATCCATATAATGATTCAAAAGGCGAGAACCCCATAGAGGCTTGTGGGACTTCCCAATGAGCAAAAAAGATGAGGGGGAGGAGCTGATCCCAGTTCCTTGCATCCCCACTGACCACCTTGCACAAGATTTGCTTGAGAGTCTGATAAAACCTCTCGACCAGACCATCAGTTTGAGGATGAAAAACCACTATCTTTAAGTGCTTTATTTTAAGTAACTTGGCTGTCTCCTTGAACATTTCCGAGGTAAAAGGTGTCCCTTGGTCCGTAATGCCCTCCTAAGGGACACTGACTTGTGCAAAGACCCCTCCCAATTTCTCTGTGATAGCCTTAGATGTGGCTTAGCGTAAAGGAACAGCCTTTGGGTATTGGGTAGCATAGTCTACGAGAACTAATATATATTGTGAGCTGGGGGGCTGAACATACCTCTAGAGGAAACAGACGCTCCTGGAAAACCCATCCTAAAAACTCTGACAGACTACCTTCATATTGCTCCCTTACTTGCTGGGCTTGCTTACGGGCTGCTCTATTGCACAATATGCTTCCTGCACGGTACTCTGCATACTTAAAAGCCTAAACAGCACCTGTCAGTTTTGGAATTGATTGTTTGCTTTTCTGTCTCTCTATCGCTGACACTCTCTGCTCCTGATGGAACTGTTATCTCTGTCTTGTCATAGAGCATATTTAAACTTTTGGAAAAAGAGACAAATGTTCGTTTGCAGTGTTTGAATAAAGTTCCTGTCTTTACAATCTCCTGTGTTTCTGTGCAAATCTGTGACCTAAGCGTGACAAGTGGTACCAGGAGTGGTTGCACAGATGGATGCCGAGGAGTTGTTTCTAATCGCTCAGAAAGTCCTGCTTCCTCACGACTCAGAGGATGATCCGATTCCTGCTCTTCCTGATATTTCTAAGGATGTGTTGACGAAGATGGGTCCTTCCGATGACCCAGAAATGTTTCTTTTAGCTTTTGAGCATGTGGCGACTGTTGAGATGGGACAAATGAAACTGGGCCATTATCATCACCCCTTTTTTGTCTGGGGATGCCTTACTTGCCTTACGGAAAGTGCCTCACGATAAACTTGCCGATTATGATTTCCTGAAGCGGCAGGTTGTTTTATGTAAGACTACGACCTTTTTGGCTAAAGGTTTTCCACTTCATGATTGGAGACTGAACATAAACAGTCTCATCCGTGCGCAGATACAAGATTTGATTCACAAAGTACATTGCTGGTTTGAGGGAGATGAGATGGAATGTGTTGTGGAAAAAGTTGCCATGAATATACTGCTGGCCAGGATACCTGCGGTTCTCCGAGATGAGTTTTTCGTCATAATGTTGAGTCATTGATGATCTTGGCCAAACGCTTGGATGGTTCTTGGACTGCTTGGAGAACATTTGTTGCTACTTATGCTGTTTTAAAGCCTACGAGAGATCGCCCAGGAAATGCTTGTCGCTGTGAATGAAGGTTAGAGCATCAACGGGCTTTAAGACCTCACAATCAGATGTCATCTGGACGGCCTCCGGGGGATCTAGTTGTGGATGTAGTGCCCATATGTGGGAGACAGGAGGCGGTTGTGGACATTGCTGTGGATATTACAGCGGTGGTGCTGAACGAAGATGTTTCTGGTGTGATCAACCCTGCCACTTGGCAAAAGAGTGTCACCTATCCCCAGCTCAATCGATGGAAATTGGATTGGCCGAGATTTGTTGCTCCATATTCCTTATTCTTCAGAAAAAAAGGATGGCTTATTGATCTCAGTGAAGTTGGGGGGCCGTGAGATCTCGGAATTATTGGACTCAGGAAGTGACCTATGTGTTGTCAGATGGGACTGTCTTGACGACGGATACCTCAATAACACTGAGACTGTATAGATACGTTGTGTACATGAAGATGTTAAAGACTATCAGACATTGCTTCTTCCTTTGACTCATAAGGGTCATCACTTTAAAGTTTGGTCTGCCATTTCGGACTCCTGTCCCTGGCCCTTGCTGAAAAGCAGGAGGAATGCCCTTTTTCCTAGACTAATTACCGAATGTTGGGCACCAGTCATCGAGCCTCCTGTAGAGCTTAGTTGGGGGGAGGAAGAAGAACTGGAGGCTGTCCAGGAAGATCTCAAGCCCTGATTAGATACTAAACCCGATCTCTCCAGCGAGACCAAGGGAGACACCCCCAATTTCCCAGAATGGCATGCTGGCCCATCTACAGCTTCTCAACTTGCAAATGCCTCTGAACACAAACTAGCACTAGCTAGCAGTCAGATTTTGTGCGCTTGCAGCATGCCGATAGCTCATTAGAATATGCATTTAAACAGGCTTACTCTGCTAGTGACTCTTATTACCAAGAGCGTGAATCTGGGGGCTTGAAAACCCTGCACTTTCTAGAAAAAGATGGCAGCCTTTTCAGAGTGATTTCAGATCATTTAATGAGGGAATTTATTGAACAACTAGTTGTACCTGAAGTACATAGGGGCATTATTTTGCAGTTAGCCCACTGTCACATTTTGGGAGGGTACCTAGGGGCTGATAATATCAGAGATCGTTTATCAAAATGATTTTATTGGCTGAATATGGGAAAAGATGTTGAACAGTTCTGTACTTCATGTCCTGACTGCCAGATTGTCTCCGCTTATAAACCTCCTTGGGCTCCCCTTTGTCCTATGCCTATTTTGGAAGTCCCCTTTCAATAGGTGGGATTAGATATTGTAGGCCCTCTACCTAAGACTAAAAATGGGTATCCATATATGCTTGTGTTGATTGACTATGCAACGCGATATCCAGAAGTGGCTGCTTTGAAAAAAAGCCAATTCCTCCACTGTAGCCAAAGATCTGTGTGAGATTTTTACTCATATTGGCATCCCTAGAGAAATTTTAACTGATCAAGGCACACCTTTTACTTCTTCCATGATGAAACAATTGTGTGACAGCTTTGCTATTAAGAAACTGAGTACCACTGTTTACCATCCGCAGACGAATGGTTTAACTGAACAATTTAACAAGACTTTAAAACAGATGATCAGGTGAGTCGCTCATGATGATCCCACATTTTGGGACTCTGTCCTATCTTTTGTTATGTTTGCAGTGCAGAAATCGGCGCAGGCGTCCACTGGCTTGAGTCTGTTCGAGGCATCCTGGATATTGTACGAGAGGAATGGATAGGAAACGAGACAACAGCTCATACACCGAGCTTTGCAGATCGGATAATTTCATTGCAAGATAGAATTTCTAAGCTTTCTTCTATTTCTGTGGAGCATCAGTGATGTGAGCAGGAAACTCAGAAACATCTTTATGATAGGCACTGTAAGCTCCATGAATTCAAACCTGGTGATCATGTTTTGGTATTGATTCCATCTGTCCTGCACAAATTCCTAGCTAAATGGCAGGGTCCTTCCATTATTGAGGACCGTATGGGACCGGTGAATTACAAGGTTAGAATATCAGGCCGGAGTTCTGACATTTCAGCATACTTTGTCAGAATAGCACACCGGTTGTGCAAACTGATAGCTATATCTATCAGTTCAAGATACCTAGTGTAAGAGACCTAAAGAAACTTGTGTAACCACACGGTGATATCTGCGGTCAGATTTACTCAAACTGTATTTAAATAAAAGATGCATGGCAACAATAGCGCTGATAATGTTCAACAACTTCCCTGACATGTTGGATTTAATAAAAATAAGAAAACATTAGATGTTTCTGTTTGGAGCTGACGCGCAACCTGCAAGAAGTATCTTGTTCAACTCGCAAGAAACAACTTCAGAAAACTATAATAAAACTTCACTTTCAAACAGTACAACTACGTTTTTTATGAGTGAACTGCTCTCAAACTGTAGCTATATAACAAATGGACAGTAAAAATGGTACTAATAATGCGCAATTACTTACCTTTAGCTGGTGGTATCCTGAAATGATAGACAAGAGCTAAACAAAGTATAGAGCATGCGCAAATAGCGTGTTAACATTCTGTGCATGCGCATTAGCTCACAGTATGCCATTCTGATAGGTATGCTGAAATGTCATAACACCGGCGCAAACCATTCCAGATTTTACACGTTAATCTCTTCAAGGGGGCGGCACGGTGGCGCAGTGGTAGCGCTGCTGCCTCGCAGTTAGGAGACCTGGGTTCGCTTCCCGGGTCCTCCCTGCGTGGAGTTTGCATGTTCTCCCGTGTCTGCGTGGGTTTCCTCCGGGCGCTCCGGTTTCCTCCCACAATCCAAAGACATGCAGGTTAGGTGGATTGGCAATTCTAAATTGGCCTAGTGTGTGCTTGGTGTATGGGTGTGTTTGTGTGTGTCCTGCGGTGGGTTGGCACCCTGCCCAGGATTGGTTCCTGCCTTGTGCCCTGTGTTGGCTGGGATTGGCTTCGGCAGACCCCCGTGACCCTGTATTCGGATTCAGCGGGTTAGAAAATGGATGGATGGATGGATCTCTTCAAGGAGTGGCATGACCCGCAGGGGATTTACACTTCCTTGGCTGCTGTCTCTCACACCGATGTTGCCATTGGTAACGATTTGACTGACTCGCAAAAGACAGAATTGTTATTTTTGATTGAATGGAATACTGATGTTTTTCCACACTTGCCAGATGTGACTAACCTTGCAGAACATAAAATCACTACTGAACCTGGTGCTCGGGTGCAGATGCAGCCATTGTGGATCCTGGAAGCGCGACGGAATATTGTGCATGAGGAAGTAAGAAGATGCTGGCATTGGGTGTAATTCGTGAAAGTAAAAGTGACAGGTGCAGTTCGGTCATATTAGTCTCAAAGCAACATGGTTCGGTTCGCTTCTGTATCGATTTTAGGCACTTGAATAAGGTCCCTAAATTTGATACTTATCCAATGTCCCGTGTTGACGAGCTGTTGGAAAAACTGGGTCAGGCGACCTGTATCTCCACGCTAGATCTCACGAATGGTTACTGGCAGGTGCCTCTAGAGGCTGGCAGTTGTGAGAAAACAGCATTTGCGACTCCTGACGGGCTTTATGAATTTACGAGACTCCCGTTTGGTCTTCATAGGGCACCTCTAACTTTGCAGCGTATGATGGATTAGATCTTGCGTCCCCATTCTAAACATTCTGGGGCATCCCTTGATGATGCCATGATTTTCAGTAATGATTGGCATATGCATTTAGAACGTCTTAAGGCTGTCCTTGAAAGCTTGAGACAGGCTGGCTTGACAGCTAACCCTAAGAAGTGTAAATTGGGTATGTCTGAGACTTATTATTTGGGTTATTCCATGGGCAGGGGTTTACTTTGGCAACAGTTTAGAAAACTGGAAGATATGCTTGCTTACCCACATCCAGAAATGCAGAAACAGGTATGCGCTTTTCTGGGGCATGTTGGTTATTACAGAAGATTCATCCCTGACTTTACAAATAGGGTTGCTCCTCTTTCAGAACTTACTAGAGGCAGGAAATACCGCCCTATTTTATGGACACAAATTTGGGAACGTTCCTTTTGTGATTTGAAAACTGCTTTGTCTTCTAATCCGGTTTTGCGGAATCCCGACTTCTCTGAGGATTTTGTTCTACAGACGGAAGCAAATGCATTTGGTGTAGGCGTCGTCCTGTCCCAGGTTTTTGATAGGGAAGAGCACCCTATCACATATTTGAGTAGAAAATTGCTTCCTAATTATTCGACTATTGACAAAGAATGCTTGGCGATTAAATGGGCTGTGGAAGCGCTTCCTTATTACTTATGAGGTCGAAATTTCACATTAGTGACTGATCACGCTCCATTTCAATGGTTGCACCGTCAGAAGCATGTGAATTCTCGTCTCATGAGATGGTTTTTGGGCTTGTAACCTTACAGCTTTACAGTCAGGCATCGACCTGGCTCTGAACATGTTAATGCTGATGTCCTGTCACGCCTGTTTGAATAAAGCTGATGAAGAGGGTGTGAGCTGGGGGGCTGAACACACGCCTAGAGGATACAGACGCTCCTGGGAAAACCCCTCCTAAAACGCTGACAGACTACCTTCACATTGCTCCCTTACTTGCTGGGCTTGCTTGTAGGCTTCTCTATCACGGTACTCTGCATACTTAAAAACCTATACAGCACCGGTCAGTTTTGGAATTAATTGTTTGCTTTTTTCTCTCTCTCCCTTTCTCTGACACTCTCTGCTCCTGACGGAACTGCCATCTTTGTCTTGTCATGGAGCATGTTTAAACTTTTGGAAAAAGAGACAAATGTTCATTTGCAGTGTTTGAATAAAGTTCCTATTTCTACAATCTCATGTGTTTCTGTGCAAATCTGTGACCCAAGCGTGACAATATTTATGTCCTTAGGCTGAGAGCTCTAGGGGTCCTACTATATTGACCCCAATTCTTTCAAATGGGACATCAATCAAGGGAAGGGGAATGAGAGGAGCTCAGTCCCTCCTAGGACACTCGGGACAAGAGATGCAAAAATGGCAAACCTCCTCATTAATTCCCGGCCAATAAAATCAGAGCTTAATACAATCTAAAGTATTTTTAGTGCCCAAATGGCCTCCTAGGAGGTGGGCAAGTGCCAATTTACAGACCTGCTACCGACAGGTACGTGGGATTAACAACAGTTTCCGCACCTCCCCCTCATGCTCCGCTACCCGATACAATAGATCATTTCTATCACAAAGTGAGGACCCTGTGGCATGGGTTGATGAGTGTGTTGGCCATTGACTAGTACTACTACATTTTTAGTACATTTTAGGGAGTTGTTGTTCCACTGCTCCCTTTTTAAAGAAGCCGGTGTTTCTTTGAATTGAAAGTGTATCTTGGAGAGAGGGTCCGGTCTGACCGTAAGGGGCGGGGTTTCTTCCAGACCTGTTGTGGCACTGGGTGATGATGTTTCTGTATGCGACAGACCTGGGGCCTCATGTATAAACGGTGCGTATGCACAGAAATGTTGCGCAAGAACTTTTCCACGTTCAGATCGCGATGTATAAAACCTAAACTTGGCGTAAAGCCACGCACTTTTCCACGGTACCTCATACTTTGTCTTACGCAAGTTCTCCGCTCAGTTTTGCAGACTGGCGGCACCCAGCGTCAAAGCAGTGCTACTGTTCCTGTGTGGTTACTCTTTTTATTTTCCTAACGCGGCTTTATAAAGACACTGAAACTAACCACATATTGTTTGTTAGTGTAATGCATCTGATTGTAATTAACTTGTAACAATATAATGATCAAGGGAATAGCCATAGTATTCCAAATACAATAACTGCTTTAGCGTTGTTACTTTCACTGCACCTTCTTCTTTCAGCTGCTCCCTTTAAGGGTTGCCACAGCGGATCATCTTTTTCCATATTACTCTCACTGCACCAGTCGGAGTATTTATATCACTGTATCTGAGTGGGGAATCACAGCAGCAGCTGATCGGAAAGAGAATTATCGGTATTATAGCATCAAGCCCAAGCTGCCAAAGCCACGGCAAAATGCTTCAGAGCCTTTCCTGTACGGACTTGGCGATTCAGAAACAGTTTCATCCCAAGAACTATAAACGCACTCAATCAATTGCTCCTTGTAGATCTGTTTGTACTTATAAGTACAATTACCCCACTGTAAACTTGCACTAGAGTTATAATACTGCACAACCTGCGCCACTTTATAAAGCGCGCATTTACATATGATGACGATATCATTTGTAAGATGAAATGCAACAAAATGTTTATTATATTATACAGATAAAAATTTAACTTCATTTAAATAATCTGTATTGTTAATAATTAAACATGTGAGGACACGGTGACACAGAGCTAGCAAGTTCACGTATTGTTTCTGCCTTGCGCTGTATATTTGCTGAGGCTGGCGCGACACTGTAAGGATAGACGGATAGAATAATTAAACACGTACTATGAAGCTATTTCAATGTTCCTTAAAAGTTTTGAAGAATCGTCGTTGTTATGCTTATGGCTTAACGTCTATTACAGAGCTGATTGTATGGTGATTGGGTATTTGGGGAAAGAAAAGTAAGGACAGGAACTGGAGGTTAGTATGTTTGAATGAGACAGGACTGCTACAGTAAAGTATTTCATCGAAGGTCGCACATGGCGCAGCAACATCTTGTATGAGACATGAACAATCACTGTGCCATCGTGTTCTTAATAACATGCTTTCATTCCAGTCATCATGAAAATTTATATCACGTATACATCTCAGTATTTTAATTATTCAGAGAGCTGTAATATCACGAATTTAATGGATTCTGTGTCCTGTCGGAGAAAGAGAAAGCCCGTTTAAGAAGCACGTAGTGATTCACACACAGAGCACATAGATGATCAGATACAAAACAAAGCATTTCACGTGTTACATTAGTTACGATGGGATTTGAGAAGCTAGTAAATTAAACGAATTTAAGATGAAGTTTATGATGTTCTACTTTAATGACAAAATAAACTACGTGATTAAAGTGGATATTTCGAGACTGAAGTTAACATTTCGTGCTTTTTTCCTACTCTGTGCCTTTTTTTCCACACTGTACCATAATAAGCTTCCATATGACACTCAGACGGTGGGTCACGTCTCGCCTTTTCACGCCGACTTTGATATCTGACAACTTCTTTTTTATGTCGGGTACTGTGCGACATTGTGAACTTGAGCTTGTGTCACTCGATCAACTTCCTTTTCTTGTTTATTCCACTGTATAAACCAACAAATAGTACGTTTTTCTTTGCCTCCACTTGGTATTCGCTGAAATTCTTCTATTTTCCCTCTTGCTTTTCTCATTTCCTTCTCACAGAAAACGGAGCTTAAGGTCTATTTATATTGATTTGCATATTCAAAGTGGTGTAATTCTGAGAGGAGTTGGGGCGTTATATCAAGCGCGTGCACGAGAGTTACTTTTCACGCTGACCGGGATTTATGTAGCGGAAGAACGTGGAAGTTGGAGTACGCACAGATTCCTGCATCTGGATTTTTGTATAACGCCGTGCGTAGAACTCGCACTGTAACATGGCGTAAGCGCAAAAGCCGAAATGTGCTTACGCACAGAAAAATCCAGATGCAGGAATCTGTGCGTACTCCAACTTCCACGTTCTTCCACTACATAAATCCCGGTCAGCGTGAAAAGTAACGCTCGTGCACGCGCTTTATGTAACGCCCGAATTCCTCCCAGAATTACGCCTCTTTGAATATGCAAATGAATATAAATCGCCCTTAAGCTCAGCCTTCTGTGAAAAGACAATGGGAAAAGCACGGGAAAAATATAAGAATTTCAGCGAATACCAAGTGGAGGCAAAGGAAAAACATACTATTTGTTCAAATAAACCGTGGTATAATCAACAAAAGGAAGTTGATCGAGTGACATAGCGTGTTGGAGAAACTTGAAAGCTCACGTTCACAAAATCGCACAGTGCCGGAAATAAAAAGAAGTCACATATCAAAGTCGCCGTGAAAAGGCGAGTTGTAGCCCACTGTCTGAGTGTCATATGAAAGCTTATTAGGGTACAGAGAAAAAAGGCACACAGTGGGGAAAAAGCACGAAATGTCAACTTCAATATCGACATTTCCACTTTAATCACGTAGTTTATTTTGTCATTAAAGTAGAACATCATAAACTTCATCTTAAAATCGTTTAATTAACCAGTTTCTCAAATCACATCGTAATTAAAGTAGCACGTTAAATGCTTTGTTTTGTATTTGATCTTCTATGTGCTCTATGTGTGTGAATCACTACTTGCTTCTTAAACCGGCTCTCTTCCTCCAACTGGACACAGAATCCATTACATTCGTGATATTACAGCTCTCTGAATAACTAAAATACTGAGATGTATACGTGATATCATTTTCATGATGATAGGAGTTAAAGCACGTTATTAAACATGTGTTTCACTTCGATGAAATAATTTATTGCAGCAGTACTCAGGGGCGGCTCTAGGCTTGTGGTGGCACTGGGCAGAGGAAGAATCGGTGGCTCCTTCGCCGCCAATATCAGTAAGGTAGCTTATGCATGGTGGATGGCCTTGTCCGTTGCAGACACTGCATAACCGCCTTGTGCTCATGACGCAAGCATTTAACTTTTGCCGAAATTTGTCGCTGCGTTTTTAGCTGTGTTGTTATTTTCTCTTTCTGTTTTATATTCAATATATATTGGCGTAGCCGCCACTGCAGTCCTTGCTTTTCTTTCCCCAAGTAACTGATCGCCACACAATCAGCTCTGTAATAGAAGTTAAGCCATCTGTAAGCTTAGCGCCGATTCTTTTAAACGTTTAAGGAACATTGAAATATCTTTGTTGTACGTGTTTAATTATTCTATCCTTCACGACACTCCCAGTGAAGAATATAGATTATTTAAATGAAGTTAAAGTTTTATCTGTATAATTTAATAAACATATTTTGCTGCATTTCACCTTAAAAATGATATCGTCATCATATGTAAATACGCACTTTATAAAGTGGCCCAGGTTGTGAGATATTATAACTGTAGTGCAAGTTTACAGTGGGGTGATTGTACTTATAAGTACAAACAGTTCTACAAGGTGCAATTGATTGAGTGCATTTAAAGTTCTTGGGATGAAACTGTTTCTGAACCGCGAGGTCCGTACAGGAAAGGCTTTAAAACGTTTTGCAGTGGCTGAGACAGCGTGTCCTTGAAGCTGTATACCGATAATTCTCTTTTCGATCAGCTGCTGCTGTGATTCACACTCAGATACAGTGATATAAATACTCCGAGTGGTGCAGTGAGAGTAATATGGAAAAAGATGATCCGCTGTGGCAACTCCTAACGGAAGCAGCTGAAAGAAGAAGAAGAAGAAGAAAAAGAAGGTGCAGTGAGAGTAACAACGCTAAAGCAGTTATGGTATTTGGAATAATATGGCTATTCCCTGGACCATTATATTGTTACAAGTTAATTACAATCAGATGCGTTACACTAATAAACCATATGCGGTTAGTTTTAGTGTATTTATAAAGCCTCGTCAGGAAAATAAGGTGTAACCACACAGGAACAGTAGCACTGCTTTGACGCTGGGTGCCGCCAGTCTGCAAAACTGAGCGGAAAACTTGCGTACGACAAGGTATGAGGTACCGTGGGAAAGTGCGTGGCTTTACGCCAAGTGTAGGTTTTATACATCGCGATTTGAACGTGGAAAACTTCTTACGCAACATTTCTGTACGTACGCACCGTTTATACATGAGGCCCCTGGACTCTAAACAAATCCAAATTGTATTATGTGATATCATCTACTGTTAAATTTTACTCCGTATTTCTAAAATTTTTATTTTTATACTGTATTGAGGATTTGTTCTATTCTGATCTCTGTATTGTATTGTATTGACCCCCTTCTTTTCGACACCCACTGCACGCCCAACCTACCTGGAAAAGGGTTTCTCTTTGAACTGCCTGTCCCAGGGTTTCTTCCATACAAGGATTTTTCTGGGAGTTTTTTCTTGTCTTCTTAGAGAGTCAAGGCTGGGGGACTGTCAAGAGGCAGGGCCTGTTAAAGCCCATTGCAACACTTCTTGTGTGATGTTGGGCTATACAATAATAAATTGTATTGTAGTGTTTCTTAATGAATAATCAATTATTGCTGACAAAGCACTTATTGTTCAAGTGACATTTTGATGCTTCATTTTAGTAGCCTAACTTGTTAAGGTTCTCCCATCTTAATTGCTTATTTTAGTCTTAAACAGCTGCATTCACTGTTTTAATGTCTCCTCATTAGTGATAAGATGTAAATGTCAAAGGCATCAGCAGTTCTCCATCTAACCTGTTTCCATGTAAACCTGTGTGGATTCATCATGCATTATCTGGTTTAATAAAACACTCAAGAGAAAAATATGATGGACTGAAAATTATCTGCATTAGGCTTCAAATCATTTGGGTGATATCCTTGGAAAGGAAAAAAAATGTCTGAGACTGGCAAGGATTGGTTTCAAATTAAGGAACTGGGTTGGAACAAAAACCTGCAGCCACTGTGGCCCTACAGGACCGACATTGCCCACCCCTACTCCAGTGATTAATCTGCATCTTTTGTTTCTTTGCTGACCAGTTTCATTTTTGGTGTTTTTTTTTTGCTAATTGCTTAGATACTTGCAACTGTGTTCAAGGGCTCTTCAGGGCTGTTGCACAGGCTGTTGAAGGCTAATGTGTGTAAAGACTGGGGGCCTCATGTTTCCATGCTCACTTTAAGATGTATAAAAACTAAACTTGTGTAAAACCATGCAGATTTTCATGGCAGGGTCCCCCCCCTTATGCATGCACGTTTCTGCTTGTTTTTGCAAACGGGTGGCACCCAGCGTCAAAGCAGTGCTGGTTCTGTAGTCGACTTTTCTTTTTTAGATTCACATCTATGATGCAGGTTTTATCAAATATACTGAATTTAATTGTATATCATTTACAAATAGAATTCACTTGATTGTAATAAAAATTCTGTAACAATATAATGATGCACAGAATGGCCAGACTATTCCAGCTACCATGGCTGCTTTAGTATTGTTAGAAGACATTGCAAATAGAAGAATTAGAAGACAGCGAGTACTTGCAGATAATGATGACTGGCTTCTAAGTCGAGTTCAATTTCCAACTGCTATCCTCTGGACTTGTGTGCTGAACTGGTGCTGGCTTTACCAAGGCAGACTCTGAGGAACTGTGCTCTACCTGCTCCTTTGTAGGTTCTGCCCAGTCTCTGGTTTTTAGCCACAGGAGCTTTTCAATGTGAAGTGGCTGACAGATTGGGTATCTCACAATCATCACAGAGTCGCGCCATGCCAGCTGTATAGGATGGTATTATCTGCTTGTCATTCAGATATATAAGATTTCCTTACATTGTGGTTGGACTGACACATAACAGTGCAATTTACAGCAACGTCCGGTTTTCCAAATGTAATGGAACAACTGCAATGCACATTACTATTGCAACAACAACAGTACAAGTTACATCAGCCAGGAATGAAATTACCAAAAAGAATGAGCTGGCATTACATCATATATTGCTGGAAAACCTATAAAAACAAAAGTTGCAGGTGCTTTTTCTAACTAGTGTGGCAAAAGCCAAGCAGTCCTTTTAAGTACTGTATAGTGCGTCACCTCAAAGTAAAGAGCAGAGAACCGGTCCGCTATAAAGGCACCTTCAGAGAATGAATTTGCTTATGTAAATAGAAAGCATTATATAGAAATGGCACACAGAAAGTGTGTCGCAGTGTGTAAGCATGTACATGAACAGATGTATTATGATGAACCTGACCCACCTAATGATCAGCCAGATACGGATAGCTTTAGAACGTTGTTTGAATGTAATTGCCTGAGTGTGAAAACAGGTAATCAGATGCAGCATTTATTTTTTTAACTAATTCATTTAATTTGTGGTCAATATCACATAGTACAGCCCTTATATTCCTTAGTTCATTGGCCACATCTCTTACGGCATCCACTATTGCATTTTGTGACTCCAGAACAGTCCATCAACACACAGCCAGATGGCTTCACAGTGGTTTCTGAGGCAGAGATGTGTGTGCAGCCAACGACCAAAGACCTGTTCGGTGCAGCAACACCATCATGTTATCGGCATGAAAGCCAGTTTTTGTAATATTGCCTGAAACAGAATAAGACGGTGGACTGCGACTTACTTTTTCATGCTGACGGTGATATCTGACCACTTCTTTTTTTCTTTCAGGCACTGTGCAACTTTCTGAAATTGAACTTTTGAGTGTCTCCAACACGTTCTGGTTTCTTATACCACTGCGTAAGCCAACAAATAGTATGTTTTTCCTTGCCGCCACTTCTTTTTTTCACATGCCCTTTCCATTGTTTTTTAACCAAATAGTGAATGGAAGGTGATATAATGATTTGCAAATTAAAATGTGAAATTCTGGGAGGAGTCGGGGTGGGTCTGTTGGTATGTGCACTTGTGTTAAATTTCACATTTGTTTGGGATTTATATTTGGAACTTGGCGTATGTACAGATTTATGCATCTGGAAATTTTTGTGCATGCGCACATTTCCACTTTTGACCATACACCTTTAGTGTGAATTCTACGCACAGCTTTATACATGAGGCCCTGTGAGTCTGCCTATGTCAGTCCACCGATCAAGGCTGTTGACATATATCTTAAAGTAGGTACACTTTTTCTTTACTGTCTTGTTCCTCACCATGTGTTTTCAACAACTTCTTGTGATTACACTAGATGTCTTTCTCCTTCCACTAAAATCTTTGCTTTTTACAAGCCACACCTTCAGTGACTCCTTTGTCCTTCAGCCTATAGAGTTTTCAATATGCAGTGAACAAAACAGACTTCATTCCAGCATTGCCATTCAAAATGGGGTGCATATTGTTCATTAATTTAGATCTGCTTAGAAAATATGGCAACAGTGACAGGCTTTTCCTCTGGATTCCACTTCTTTCATACAGTACCTGTTGTTCAACTGGAAGAGATGAAGGGACAGTACTAATCTGCAAGAAGTGGATATTCACACATGTATGCAACTATAAAACACTTGAGCACCATGTAATCACTTTCTTCTACCCCATTAACATTGTTTTTCTTTACTGTTCTCCAGGTCCGTTAAAATATTACTCTGAATTTGGTGTACTGGTCTCCTCTATTCTAGGTGATGGCAGTCCACTTCTAATCCTTGGGTGTGTGACGATGTGGGTTGACTGCATGCTCCCATCGTCCATCCGGAAGCCCTTGAACCCTGCACTGTTGGTAATGTTACCGATGAGCACGGCAGTGAGGCACAACAAATGAAGCAAGGGGATGGTGTAAAAAGTGTCAAGTGCTTTTATTAAAAACAACAATAACAAAACAAAGTCCAAATTAAATTTAGTGCAGTGCTTCAAATCATTAAATAAATAATCCATGAAAACAGTTGTGAAGTGGAGGTTAAAAAAACAGAACAAAAAACAATCCTTTAAAACGACAACGAGGTTAAAACAACGCTGGAAGCAGTCCTTTTAAAAAAAATCCAAAGCCTGGTGTCTTTTACCTGGCAGCTCCCCTGCTTCTCCCATTAGGCTTCTCAACAGGAGAGTTGCCCTACCAGCAGCTGGCCTTCTCTCCACTCTACTGGTCTGGATGCTTCCCGATCCCTGGATTCGGTTGCAATTTGCAGACTGAAACTTGGCTTCTCTAACGACCAGGTCACTCACATCAGGGAATTCACCGTGCAAGCCTCCCGACTTCCACTGCCCTCTTGGCCTTACGCGGCCAGCTGTCCTACTACCGGTCACTCCCGTTCCTTCATAAAATGTTCAGTGGAAGCGACCACTTCCAACTGCCCTAGGTGTTGGCCAAACACCCCTGCTAGGGCTCAACTGTCCAGCTGCCTGCCTGCGAGCCTTTGTTCGCTTGCACCAGCGCTCTCTCTCTCTCTCTCTCTCTCCACGCTGCTTGTTGCAACCTCCATCTTTTTTTTAACTTCTTTTTTTTTTTCTCCCCTAGCCGCCTTGCGCTTCTATTTATGAAGAGGACGCGGCAGCTGTGGCAATCAGCAGCTCCTGGAAAACAATTACGGAGGCGGATGATTTCCCACCTGTGCACTTAGGTGAGAAACGCCCACATCACTAGCTCCCCAGGAACCACTTCAGCCACACAACCATGCCCCCTCACTAAGCTGTGATTATTTATTTTAAAACTGGCCTCTTGACATAAGCTGTGCACCCGCTATACCACAGGGTGCCTGAACATGCACCTGGATGGTCCTTTCTATTCTTTTTCTCTTTCAGCCTAATCCAACTCCACACCCCTCCTACTCACAAAGTGTGGAAACTTCACGATAAACTGCATACCAGCAAACATAACTGTCATTCCACTACATACAGTACATCTAACCACTTTTCCATTCAGTTCTCTGCTGCTTCCCTCTTTTCACTGGTATTCCTCACTGTGTCCTTCAGCACCCTCGATCCCAAATGTTTCTTTCTTTCCCTAGTGTTTTCTGCTCTCCCTCCTCCAGAACCTTTCTCACCTCTTGATACCAATGTCTCCACTGACACCCTATGTTCAACTCTGTCCTCTCTCCACTAAGGCTGCATGCAACAGACTCTCCTGCTTATGGGTTTCTGAAACTCTACACAGTCTATGAACAAAACTTATGACAACTCCAAGAAGTCAAAGGCACAGGCTGACCTGGATAAATGTTGATCACAGATAAGGGGCTGTTGGAAATGTGCACAATTCCTGTCCCCATGAAGGCCATCTCAAGTAGGGGATTACAGACCAGTGTGTCACCTTCTGTCCTTGTATCCAAAACAATATAACATGCTGTTTGTAGCAAAGACTCTTCTTTTCTTCTGCCACACAGCCTTCTTTGCCCTAATCATTCAAGAAAGGCCACTCTACCACAACACCTCTACTCACTCTTGTTAACATGTTACCTCAGCCTGCAGCTACCACCATGCCATTTGTGTTCATTTACTTGATCACTCCTTTGCTTTGACACACTCAACCATCCAATCCTCCTTGCCACCCTCTTTGACCTTGGCATCACTGCAACTGTCTTAAGGGTCCTGCCTCTTGGGATCTGGGCAAATCCTATTGTGTTTTCTGGCTTAGATAGATAATAAGGAGGGACCAGGCAAGCATTATGATGCCCCAAGGATCAGTCAATTCACTTCTCACTAAGTCCTATCAGTGCTATGCTGATGATACATGGTTGTCCGGTGATATTTCAGTTATGATATTAGTTATAGTCTTAGTTTTTATTTTATACAATTTATTTGTATTTCATTCTAGTTTTGAGTGAAATCAACAATTTTTATTTAGTACTGTGTTTAAAATTTTTGTTTTTATTTTATTTAGTTCTGGCTTTTTATTATATTAGTACAATTTTAGTTTTTTTTTCTGTTGCAAGACCACAAATGCTGGCCTACACATATTTCAATGCAAATTATGTTTCAGACAACAAAATACACTCACAGTTCATAATGCCGTTAAACACAGCTTGACTATCAATGATCAAAATGCTTAAATGGCCTAATGAATATAATCAGCGAGATCAAATGTGTCAATCCAAGAAACCATTCTGTGCAAGCACGTTGCTGTTAAGCTTTAAACAAGCATGCATTTCGAGAGATTTGTTCATGTTACAACAACCTCCGTTGTACAGATAGCCACACAGTGAAAATATTCGCTTGACAAATGCCTGTTATGCAGGTGCACAGACATGGTCGTCGGCACTATGAGGGGCACCAGCAAGACTGTATGTTGATGATTTCTGCTGACAGTACTGAAGAATTGGATGATGAGGCACTGACTCCTTCAGAATCAGATTTACAAATATATGAACCCAACAGAGTAGCTTATTCACTATTCAGTTGGCAGCATGCACATTGACTGCTGGTTATGTTTCATATCTCATCAGCATTCATTACACACACATACTGTAGGTAAGGTACATATTTGGCTAAGAAAGAACGTTACATTTATAGCGAAGAGAAAGAGCGGAGAGAGCGCATTTGCTCTGCACCCTCCACGTGTTCTAAATTTACCATTGCAATTTTTACAATTCATACTCATTCAATACAAATGAAAGTATAGAGTGGTGTACAAAAAACATATTTCAATTTTGACCTTAACTGAAATTTTACTTGCTTTTAAAAGCTTTTAATTCTGATGATTTAATCAATTTTAATATAGACTGTTCAACAAAAGGATAACAAGAAAACAAACGAAAATTTTATTTAAGCTCAAAATGTAGTCTTTAAATATTAGATTTTTTTCTTAGTCTGATTGCATTCCCTATCCTTCGCTACGAAAATCTCTGTCACTTTCTTGTAAAAGTCCTCCTTATTTTCCTTTAGTTTTAAAAGTCTTAATCTTCCATTTAAGCAGTCAGTTGGAAGAAAAAATAAAAATAAATGGGCTGCTGCAGTGTACTTGACTTTCTGATATTGCTAACTTATTGGCGCCTAGAGCCTCTACATAGAACAGCAGCAACATGCGCAACATGTTCAGTGCGGCACAGTACTGTCTGCCTTACCTTGTGCCTTTTCACTGCGGTTTTATGTCCGATCAGCAAGACTAAATATGTCGCACAGATTCATTAAACATATCAGCCAGACTGTGGAAAGTCAGGGGGTAAAATAAACGTGTCTGCAAACATTATATTGGCGACACATAGAGACAGCAACAGGAACGCACCGATTGCATGCATCAACACAGTGTGTGAGGGAGAGCGCAGTCCGAAGTGAGGTGAGACTAGTCGGTACCGCTCCTCACGTTTCTCCCCTGTATTTGATCGGGAAATGTGCAAATTCAGTGATTTTGACTATAAAAATGATCAATATTATTGGAATCATACATAAAAACAAATTTATAGCACAGACCAGTGGAAAAATGTATTATCATTATTAGTTTTTTTTCTTTTCATGCATCCCCCGATCGCACGTCCCTGTACTGAAGTGCAGTCATGGTGCCAGAGCAGTGCTGGACTTCCACTAAGTACTGATCCACCTGGCCCTGCAATGATACTCCAAGACTCTTTTTTTCTCGCATACTACATTAGCTTTTATTATCACCTGTGCTGTAAAGTATTTCCACACGTTACGTTCTCGCTTTCTACCCACAAACATCTTTGCAAAACTCACCATCTTCAAACACATGTGCTTACTGCTTCAACACGGCAAGCCAAATGTGCTCAACAAACAAACAATGGTCCTTACAAACAACGTGACTATAGTAAGCCCAAGGTACAAGATCACCGCATAGTAAACAGCACAACGTAACAACGTTCAGGGTGACTGAACCGGATTGAAAGAAAATGCTGTTGCTGTTTTTTTGTTTTTACTCAATTTTCATTCTCATTTTAGTTTGTTCACATATCACTATTTTTTATTTTGTTTAGGTTTCTCGGTCTTAATTTCAATTCTCATTCTTGTAAAATGAAAAACTTTTTTTATTTCTAGTTCTTGTTTTCGTTATGAAAATATCACTGGTCGTTACCTTCAGAGAACCATATGGTGGAACCTGCTAGTATCTCTGCATGTCTCATTGATATTGCAGACTTGATGAAGAAAGACCACCTTTAGCTCTGAATGGCAAAGCTGGACCGTTTTGTTATCCCAGCTCATCCATCTATTTGCCACCCCATCTCTATTCACCTGCCAAGTTGGTTTTTAACCTCTAGGCGGGTGATTGATGACCAGATGTCCTGCAGAGACCATGTTGCTACAGTCTATCAGTTGTGCAGATTTAATCTGTACAAAAGCTGCAACTTCAGACTGACACAATATGGAGCATAGCTCCAGGTCTACGTTTTGGTCTTAACAAATCTGGACTTCAGCAACTCTCTACTGGCAGGAGCACCATCATGTGGCATCATGCCTCTACAGATTCAAAATGCACAAGGCACATCTTGCATTCAACCATCTAAGGTGGGTACATGCCACTCCTCTCTTTAGATCACTACATTAGCAAACTGTAGTGACACATATTGCATTCAAATCCTTGATGCTTGCCTACAGAGCTGATGGTGGATCTGCGCCTATATATGGAGATGCTTGTGTGGTTCTATGCTCCTTCTTGACCACTCAGGCCTGCTGATGAACAGTGTCTCAAATGTCAGTGCAGCCTTGTGTAGCTGCTGATGACTGGTGGAACAGGCAACCCTTCTCCATATGGAATGCAGACTGTTTGATGAAATTCTGCTTAAAAGGCAGCTGTTAGGTTTTGTAATGTGGGCATTGCAATGGCTTGTATTTTGTTGTGGATGTCTTCACTTGTGGTGAACAATTTTGTTTTCCAAACAGTCCGCATACTGTTGATAATGTTAGCAGGTGTTTTTGATTTGATTGGTCAGTTTTTAGCAGAGGCTGTTCTTGTTGTTATAAATAGCTACATACAGTAGCTCAGTCTCTAACTGAAGTCTTTCCTATGCACAGATGCAAGACATTTTCTGCCCATCTGTGCCTTGGCCAATGCCTCCATCTCCCCTGAAAATGGACATGGAATCATCATAGACCCCACTGAAACATTTTAAGACAATTGTACTGTCTTATAGACTTCCTCAGTTGTTTCATTATTAGCAGTAAATGCAGCATTTAAAAGCAAGATAAATATATTATTATCCTTAGTACCATAATCCCCTTGTCTTAATATCTCTGCTGTGGTTACTGTGAACAATATATCGTCTCCAGTATGACTACAGTCCTTAAAGAACACATTCCCAGGGAACATGAGGCACCTGCTAGATACACTCTATTTCCTTATTTTGACATAAGTTATTCCATAACTAAAGAAGTATTACACAGCAAGCCAAACATAATACTACTTTTGGTATGTGGCTCCTAAACAGATTGGTATCAGCTCTTTGGCCAGTTTATAATGCAGGATGAAAAAACATAATTCCTCATGTTATTTCCTTTTTCAATAAAATCTTTTATCTAAAAGTTCATGCCTATATTTTCATGCCAACTACACTCTGCTTTTGTAATCAGAGACTGATGCTCTGTAATAACAGAAATCAGTAAACAATTGATAACCTTGACATGCAATCACAATGTCGAATACTGAAAAATAATCTTAACAGAAGGTGTTGACATTTGCATTTTTCTTGCTCTTTACATTTTTACTGGTAATATGGATACAGCTTGCTCCCTATTTAGGGCAAGGCAGCAGATATTTTTTCAAATATATACTGTTCTTCTAGGTGCTTATTTTTCAGGTTCACAGTGGCCGTTGATAAGGTTTAATATTTATTTTTAGAGCATTTTTAAGACATCAGAACAATTTTCCAAAAGGAGAACAACATAAGTGAACTACTGCATGTAAACCAAAGTTTTTAACTGGGTTACTCACCTTATCCTGGGTTTGTGCGTGCATGAAAATTGACTATTTATGTTTAAACCTTAAAAAAAAAACAATTTTTCCCCATTAAGAAATGACAATGGATGACCACAGTAAACTTTACTGAGAGTTTCAAATAATACAAAATTGAGTAATTAAAAAAGTACTCTGCATATTTACACTTCACAAAGTTTTTGACCAGTAAAGGAAACATTTGTAATTACACGGCAAATACTCAAGTATTGTTTTATTTTTCAATTCATTTTTCCATCATTTTGTTCCTCAATCACATGAGCATAGGCTACAGCTAGCACTCCTGAATTCAACTTTACATTAAAAATTCCTGAAAAGGTTAAGGCAATTGTTCAAGAGGAGGTAGAAGGATTCATGGAATCTCCATTTCTCGTTCGATGCCAACATATTTAAGAGCATCAGCTTGGCTATATCTACAAAAAGGAAAAAAAAAAATGTTTACATTGAAAAAAGCACAACATAAAAAATGAAAACAATTCTTAAAAAATGACTAATCACAGATTATTATATACTATTCTGCATTAAAAGCAGAATATTTAAAGTCCACAAAGATTATGTTTCTAGTATCCCTGCTTAGGTACAAATGCATAGTAAACTGAGAATCTTAAAATTACAAAATAATACAGTAAAAACTCAAACAAAAAAAAATATACATGAACTAAGATATAGAATTATGCTAAACATAATCAACTGCATTAAAAACAGTATTCGGCTTATAATTCTAAATATATGTTTTTTAAGATATCATTTACCACCTACTGATTGATTATAGTAGTAAAGCATTTTCCCATGGCATTACGGTACCGGAAACGTCATCTGCTAGTATAGCCATGAGCCTTGACCAAAGTTAATGAGCTGCAACATCACAACTGAAGTGCTAGGCTGCTGCAGCAGCGGCCTTAGGTATGTGCAAACTGTGCACCTGCACAGGGCCACCAAATCCCAGGGGCCGCCACGCCAATATATATTGGATATAAAACAGAAAGAGAAAATAACGACACAGCTGATGGCAATGTGGCCGAAAAACATTCTGTTTCTTGTTAATTAGTACTCTGTATTTATTAATGTTGCTAGAGTCGGAGCAGTAAGCTATATGTAGCATTATAACGTTCTGCCGTAATGAGACTATCATGAGCCACCCTTGCTAGGTTACACTACTGGATGGGCTGCTGAGACTGGCCACTGGGGAGAACTGACCATCACGAGTAGTAATGGCTCGCATATTTTCACGTTTTTTTGCTCTAGTTTTATGTAATTTTGTGCTAGTATTGTAATGAACAGTTAGTGCAGACTACAGCTGAAGATCTGAAGTGAAATTGGTGAGTTGTTTATTAACATATTTTTGTGATTTCGACTTTGTAAAATTAGTGTAGGTCAGGTGGCTTTTTGCATATCGGCTTATTTTACAATATAAACTTTGAAGTAAACTTAGTAAATTAAATTTTGATTTTTGGAGGATTTGTTTTCCAATTTGAACTACTGAGCAATGAATTCAGTGAGCGTTTTCATGATTTCAGTTCACACAAAAAGGACTTTGCACTGTTCTCTTACAATGTTGAGAATGCACCCGAGAATATTCAAATGGAAATGATTGAACTGCAGTTAGATTCTATTCTGAAGGCAAAATACAACGAAGTTGGTGTGCCAGGCTTGTATGCTTACCTGCCACCCTCATATGTGCAGATCCGTAAGTTTGCATCGACAGTACTGTCTATGTTCGGAAGCACTTACCTTTGAGAGCAATTGTTTTCGCTAATGAAAGCTACCAAAACCCAACATCACTCAAGACTTACTGTGGAGCACCTTTCATCCCTCATAAAAGTTGCAGCTGCAGAGATTTCAAGCCTGATATTGAATAACTGGTTACTAACAAGAGATGCCAAGTGTCGGGACAAAAGAAATAGATCTCACATTGTAAGACTTCTATATAAGCAATGAATATAATATAATAATATAAGGACCTAGCTAAAAGGCTAAGACTCTAATTGTACACTGTTGTACAGAGACTGTTTGGAAATAAATTGCTTTTCTTTAAACTTTAAGTGTTACATTTTTTAAAGTTTTCAGTATTGGAAAGAAAGCTACAGGAACTTTGTATAATAGTATTTGTTACAGTGCGGCCCGCTGACACACGTATGGCAGTCGAAGTGGCCCACCAATGGTAGCGAGTTTGACAAGCCTGGTCTAACATATACAGTATATTATCATCTGCATATAGTGATATTTTCTATTCAAGTCTTTTTCTGAAAATCCCCTTTATCTCTGATGCATTTCAAAAGTAAACAGCCAATGGCTCAATGGCAATTTCAAATAGCAGTGGTGACAATGCACATCCTTGTCTAGTACCATATTCTAGTCTGAAGTGGTCTGAAATAATGTTAATACAAATTGAAGCTTCTGGACTAGCAGTACATGCACATATGTTCGGGCCAAACCCAAATTTATGCAAAGTGGTGAAAAGGTATTCCGATTCAACCATATCAAATGCTTTGTAAGCATTCAAAGATAATATTTCCGGAGTGTTAAGACTTTGTTGGTGAATATATTACATTAAATAGGAGTTGAAGACTGGAAGTCAAATGATATACTTTTAATAAATCCGGTTTGGTCTTGTGATATTACTAAAGGAAGCACTTTCTCAATCCTTCTAGCTAGGGCTTTGCAGAGTATCTTAACATCATTATTCAGAAGTGAGATTGGTGTGTATGATGTACATTGTAATAAGTCCTTATTTCTCTTAGGTGAAAAGTTTGAGGTAGAATTTTTTTTGTGTCTCTGGCTTCTATAAATGTTGCTAATAAGAGTGGAGCTAACTTAACAAATTTATTTATAAAATTCAGCAGGGTAGCCATCAGGACCTGCTGCTTTCCAACTCTGAAGTGAGTTTATAGCATCTAGCAATTCTGATAATGTCAGAAGTTTACCCAATTCCACTGCACTTAAGAGTATTTAGCTGTGGTTTCTGTAATGTATCAAAAAGCACATTAGAGTGTGTCTTGTGTTCTTTAAACTGAGTAGAATATAAGGACTTGTTGTAGTCTCTAAATGTATGCCTTATATTTTTTATGGCCAATGATTCTATTTCCATCTATGTAGGTGATTACTGATATTGCAATGCGAACTTCTTGCTTATGGATTTGTTGCGCTAACATCTCGTTAGCCTTCTCTCCGTGTTCATAGTGATGATGTCACAATTTAAAAATGAGTTGTTCTGTTTCTTTTGTTGCCCAGAGGTTGAGTTCTGATTGCAAAGCCTGTCTTTTCCTAAAAAGTTCCTCATTTGGAGACCTATCAATTCTGATGCCTTCTCAGCTTCTGATTTATTTTTGTGGAAAAGATATGAAATAATCTGTCCTCTTAAAAAAAAACCTTCAGAGTTTCCCAGAGTATTCCTGCAGAAACCTCAGAGAATGCATTTGTCTCTAAAAAAATTAATGTGCTTGGATATACAGTACATTCTGTACAGTTCTCGTCAGCTTATGACAAGGGGTTACGAGGCCAGCTGCGAGAGAAGTATGTGGGGCACAGTGTTGTGAGTGCCATGATCAGAGAGGCATGGTCGGAGATAACAATACTGTTGTATTTGCAATATTTGAGTACGCGCAAGAAAATGTTATCTATAACGAAATAATCAGTTACTGAGTAACAATGATGTACTGGTGAGAAGAAGGAATATGCTCTTAAGTGTGAATTTAGAAATATTCATGGGTCTGATAAGTTATGCTCAATTAAAAACTAATTATTTTTGCAGTTTTAGATGTTATCACCCCTGTAGCTTAAGACCTATCAAGGTCTGGATTTAAAACACAATTAAAATATCCAGCCATTATAATTTTATGAGTGTTCAAGTTAGGAATGGATACACATATGTTTTAAATGAAATCAATATCATCCACATTGGGTGCATAGATATTTATCAACATTACTTTACAATTAAACATATTACCCATAACCATCACAGATTGCCCTTCAGGATCTGATACTAAATCTGATAATGTTCTGTCAATTAAGATTCCCACACCTCGAGTTTTCTTTGTATAGCTGGAGTGGAATATGTGGCCAGTCCAAAATGTTTGCAACCAAAAGAGACCAGAAGCCCTCCCCTCAAGAAATGTCCACTCACACATAAGAACACCACAACTGCACCAGGCGTAAAGGTAAAAGATGGCATCATTTGGAGGCAGAAAGATGTTGGGCATCATCCTGCCAGTCAGTCTGCCACACGCATGTCCTTCAATGAAACAGCAGGGCTTACAGAGCTCGCCAAGGTATCATGTAAAGTTCCATTTGCGATTATGTCTCTTGATGGTCTTTGTATAAAAAACATTTATACATTACTTATATAAACGCCATATCGAAAGTCATTTACCTATATTTATTTACTAATCTACCTATAGCATAAAGTAACAAGTAGACTGCAGAGCTTCCTGTGTTTGATCAACATGGGCATGCTGACAAAGTCAAGTCATGGGCAAAGGTTTTGAGAATGACACAAGTATTGTTTTTCACAAAGTTTACTGTTTCAGTGTTTTTAGATCTTTTAGTCAGATGTTTCTATGGTATACTGAAGTGTGACCTGACATTTGCGCGATAGACATAGGAGTGCCGACAAAATAGCGCCGATTAAAACGTGGCGTCAAAATTGCGCAGACAAAATCGCGAAAGTTTCATTAAATATGAATTACTGGTTTAAAGCATATATAATAATGTTTATTTTAGAAGTCAATATTATGAGACGCAGCATGTCATCAGCACGGCATGCAGATAGTCCTTAAGATCACGCCCTGCATATGTAGGAAGAATTGCAGCAAGACGTCTTGATAGTTGAGTGTATTTAGACTTGTTGGCTGCCTGACTGCTGGTAATTCCGCTTTGTATACGACGCGTTATGCCAACTCTCGTCTGAGTTATTTGTTCGCGGCATGCCATTAGCAGTTATAACAGTTATAACCTAGCACATAATGTGTACATAATGCGCATGTACGTGTCCCACTCTTTTGGCCTCTCTCGCGATTTTGTCATGGCAATTTTGTCGGCGAGCATATGTATCGCGCTTTTGTCGGTGAACCATACTGAAGCATAATTATAAGCATTTAATAAGTTTCATAGGCTTTTATTGACAATTACATTAACTTTATGCAAAGGGTCAATATTTGCAGTGTTAGCCCTCCTTTATCAAGACCTCTGCATTTCACCCAGCCTGCTGTCAATCAACTTCTGGACCAAATCCTGAGTGATGGAAGCCCATTCTTGCATAATCAATTCCTGGAGCTTGTCAGAATTTGTGGGTTTTTGTTTGTCCACCCACCTCTTCAGGATTGACCACAAGTTCTCAATGGGATTAAGGTCTGGGGAGTTTCCTTTGCTCTCAGAGGATGTTTGGTACCATTTTGTGTCATGGGTATGTTCTTAGGCAAAATTGTGAGTGAGCCCACTCACTTGGCTGAGAAGCAAACCCACACATGAATGGTCTCAGGATGCTTTAACTTTTGGCATGACACAGGACTGATGGTAGCGCTCACCTTTTCTTTTCAGGACCATCTTCTTTCCGGATACTCCAAACAATTGGAAATGGGATTCATGAGAGAAAATGATTTTACCTCAGTCTTCAGCAGTCCAATTCCGGTACCTTTTGCAGAATATCAATCTGTCCCTGATGTTCATCTTGGAAAGAAGTGGCTACTTTGCTGTCCTTACTGACACCAGGCCATCCTCCAAAAGTCTTCGCCTCACCGTGTGTGCAGATGCACTCACACCTGCCTGCTGCCATTCCTGAGCAAGCTCTGCACCAGTGATGCCCTGATCCCGAGCCATGAATAAAGAATGGTAACAAAATATCCTCTGAAAGCAAACTTCTCCCAACCATCCAAGAACAGTTTGGTGACGAACAATGCCTTTTCCAGGTTGATGGAGCACTGTGTCATAAGGCAAAAGTGAAAACTAAGTGGCACAGGGAACAACATATTGAAATTTTGGGTCCATGGCCAAAAAACTCCCTAGACCTTAATCCCATTAAGAACTTCTGGTCAATCCTCAAGAGGTGGGTGGAAAAACAAAAACCCACAAATTGTGATAAACTCCAAGCATTGATTATCCAAGAATAGGCTGCCACCAGTCAGGATTTGGCCCATAAGTTGATTGACAGCATGCCGGGCTGAATTGCAGAGGTTTTGAAAAACAAGGGCCAACACTTTAAACATTGATTCTTTTCATAAACGTAATGTAATTGTTAATAAAAGTCTTTGAAACTTATGAAATGCTTCTAATTATACTTCAGTATACCATGGCAACATCTGACCAAAAAAATCTAAACACACTAAAGCAGGAAAACTTTGTGAAAACCAATACATGTGCCATTTTCAAAACTGCTGGCCACGACTGTACATGTGCAATCCCACACCTTATTGTGGAAAAGATCACTTACGAAAACTGCGATGACAGCTTCCTCCTGTAGCTATAGACTCTTCAATACGCGAGCGGCTCTCCACACTAGTTTTGTGTATGTGCCAAAAAAAAGAAGTCTGACTGCATTCTCGTACCATTGCTCACATAACTGAAGTGCCAGCATGGCACTGCCAGAGCTATCACTAAAATGGAGACTCGCTCGGATACTGAGGTGTCTATAGCTGCAAGTGGAAGCTGCAGTCGCACTTTTTGTAACTGATCATTTCCCGAATAAGGAGTGGTATTGCATATGTACTTTGTCAGTATGCCCATTTCGTTCAAGCACAGGAAGCTCTGCAGTCTACTTATGACTTTACTCTGTAGGAAGATAAGTAAGTAAATATAGGTAAACAACATTCGATGTGGCATTTATATATGTAACATATAAATGTGTTTCATATGAAGAACATCAAGAAACAATCACAAATGGAACTTTGCATGATACCTTGGCAAGCTCTGTAAGCCATGCTGTTTCGTTGAAAGACATGCATGTGGCAGATTGACTGGCAGGATGACAGCCAACCTGTGGTTGCATCCAAATGGTGCTTGCTATCTTTTGCCTTTATGCCTCATACAACTGAGTTGTTCTTATGTGTGAGTGGACGTTTCTTGCAGGGAGGGCATCTGTTCTTTCTCCGATGTAGAGCTTTCATCCTCATCTGAGTTCACCTCTTTTACAGCATGTCTTTATTGGAAAACAGCAGTGTCGGATCAGGGGGAGTGTGAATATAATTTACAAGATATAAAACTGAATATAATAAAAACGCTAACCTTTACAAGTACTATAAATTTACACCGGTTGTTACAGACTCCAATCAAACGTAAGTTTTTATTGTATAATAGTAACAATAAGAGCAGCTCAGCACTCAGAATGGTAATTCTGGGAAGTGGCCATAATCGAACATGCACCCTCTTGATTATAAGTCAACAGTTCTTATCTTTGCACCACCCAAGCGGTCTTGTCAGTGTCGTATCCTAACCCGATTTCTTTTTCTTTGGTTATATTCTTGAGTAAAAGCACACGTGTTTTGTTATACATGTATCTTTTGTGAAAGTGTTTATTTGATATCTGGACTTAAGTCTTCACACATTATACGCTTCATGTCAAAATTATGTGATTAGTACTATAACATGAAAAAGGTTTCTGTTTTCTTACATTTCTCCCATTTCCTGTCATTCTTTATTTACATAGATCGTTGGAGACACAGAACACACAAGAAATGCATGTGTTCTAAATAACGATATATTAATTACCCTATACAATTCTAGACACTATGGAGTTTAAGTCAGGCAAGTTTGCTGACCAATCAAGCATAGTGATACCATGATCATTAAACCAGGTATTGGTACTTTTGGCAGTGGCAGTTCTGCTGGAAAATGAAATCACCATCTCTATAAAGCTTGTCAGCAGAGGGGAAGCATGAACTGCTCTAAAATTTCCTGGTAGATGGTTGCGCTGATGTTGGACTTGATAAAACACAGTGGACCAACACCGGCAGATGACATGGCTCGCCGGTTCATCACTAACTGTGGAAACTTCACAATGGACTGCAGGCAACTTGGATTCCTGTGCCTCTCCACTATTCCTCCAGACTCGGGGACCTTTATTTCTAAATGAAATGCAAAAATTACTTTAATCTGAAAGTGAATCTGACATGTCATCTGCTGGTGTTAGTCGACTGTGTTTTATCAAGTCCAAAGTCAGCACGGCCGTCTACCATGAAATTTTAGAGCACTTCATGCTTCCCTCTGCAAACAAGCTTTATGGAGTTGCTAATTTAATTTTCCACCAGGACATGGAATCTGCCCACACTGGTTTTATGTAATATTCTGATTTTCTGAGATACTGAATTTTGAGTTTTCATTACCTGTAGGTCATAATCAGCAAAATGAAAAGAAATAAAAGCTTGAAATATATCACTCTGTGTGTAATGAATCTATATAATACACGAGTTGCACTTTTTGAATTGAGTTCAATGATATTCTAATTTATTGAGATGCACCTGTATATAAACACATACACTCATATATATGCAAATATATAAAATGCTCAAAAAAAATTAAAGGAACATTGAAAACACATCAGATCTCAATGGGGAAATAAAATCATGCTGGAAATCTATACTGATGTTAACTGGGTAATGTGTTAGGAACAAAAGGATGCCTCATTATTTGATGGAAATGAAAATTATGAACTTACAAAGGGGCGGAATTCAAAGACACCCCAGAAATCAAAGTGAAAAAATGATGCGGCAGGCTAGTCCACTTTGCCGATATTTCACTGCAGCAACTCAAAATCTTACTCAGTAAGTCTGTATGCCACCCATGTGCTTGTATACATGCCTGACAACGTCTGGAAATGCTCCTAATGAGACGAGCATGGGGGCCTGGGGGATCTCCTCTCAGATCTGGATCAAGGGCATCACTGAGCTCCTGGACAGTCTGAGGCGCAACCTGGCAGGGTCAGATGGACCAAAACATAATGTCCCAGAGGTGTTCTATTGGATTTAGGTCAGGTGAGCGTGGGGGCCAGTCAATGGTATCAATTCCTTCATCCTCCAGGAACTACCTGCATACATTCACCAGATGAGGCCAGGGGAACCCAGGACCCACTGCACCAACATAAGGTCTGACAATGGGTTCAAGGATTTCATCCCAATGCCTAATGGGAGTCAAGGTGCTGTTGTCTAGACTGTAGAGGTCTGTGTGTCCTCCATGGATATGTCTTCCCAAGACCATCACTGACCCACCACCAAACCGCTCATGCTGAACGATGTAACAGGCAGCATAATGTTCTCTATGGCTCCTCCAGACCCTTTCACATCTGTCACATGTGCTCAGGGTGAACCTGCTCTCACCTGTGAAAAGCACAGGGCGCCAGTGGTGGACCTGCCAATTCTGGTATTCTATTGCAAATGCCAATCGAGCTCCATGGTGCCGGGCAGTGAGCACAGGGCCAACTAGAGGACGTTGTACCCTCTGGCTATCCTCATGAAGTCTGTTTCTGATTGTTTGGTCAGAAACATTCACACTAGTGGCCTGCTGGAGGTCATTTTGTAGGGCTCTGGCAGTGCTCATCCTGTTCCTCCTTGCCCAAAGGAGCAGATACCGGTCCTGCTGATGGGTTAAGGACCTTCTACGGCCCTGTCGAGATCTCCTAGAGTAACTGCCTGTCTCCTGGAATCTTCTCCATGCCCTTGGGACTGTGCTGGGCGACACAGCAAACTTTCTTGCAAAGGTATGTATGGATGTGCCATCCTGGAGAAGTTGGACTACCTGTGCAACCTCTGTAGGGTCCAGGTATCGCAACATGCTAACAGTAGGGACACAGACCGTAGCCAAATGCAAAACTATTGAAAGAACAATCAGAAGAGACGAGGAGGGAAAAATGCCAGTGGCCTCCACCTGTTAAACCATTCCTGTTTTACGGGTTGTCTCATTGTTGCCCCTCTAGTGCATCTGTTAATTTCATTAACACCAAAGCAGCTGAAACTGATTAACCACCCCCTCTGATACTTAACTGAACAGATCAATATCCCAGAGGTTTCATTGACTTGAGGCTATACTCTGATTAAAAAGTGTTCCTTTAATTTTTTGAGCAGGATATATTATATATATATATATATATATATATATATATATATATATATATATATTTACAGTGGAACCTCGGTTCACGCACAACTCGGCTCACAACCAAAAAGATCGCCAAACTTTTGCCTCGGTTCACAACCACACACTCGGTATCTGAACAAGCCAGTTTCCCTTGCCTGTCTGAGCTGAGCTGAAAGAGAGAGAGAGAGAGAGAGAGAGCAAGAGCGAGCGAGCACGTGTCTGTTAGGGAGGGGGAGGAGAAGATTGATTAACGTGTTTGCTGAACAAGCCAGTTTCCCTTGCCTCCTCAGCTGAGAGAGAGATAGAGAGCGAGAGCGAGAGATCAAGAGCGAGCGAGCACGTGCCTGCTGGGAAGGGGGAGGAGGAGATTGCTGCACGTGTTTGCCTGCCTATCTGTAGGCTGTAGTGCAAGCGAAACCATCCCCCTCCCCCCACAGGCAGCCTGAGAGAGAAAGAGAGCTGCCATGCTTTTTCATTTAAGCAAAGCCGCTCCTTGTTCATTGTTTTCAATAAGACATGCACTCTCTTTGTGCTCTACAGTATTTCGTATGCTTTTGCAGTTAACTATGGCTTCTAAGCAAGTGGAGAGTGGTCAGAAGAAAGTTTTGAAGAAAATTGAAATCGAAGTAAAGAAAGAAATTACAAAAGGTGGAAAAACTGTTTACCAGTTTACTCATTTACCAATCGGAGAACCCTCGTGCTTTCAAGCAGCATAATGTAAACAAAGCCAGACTGCCAGTAATGTGGAGGGTCACAAGAACTTTCTTTTGGAATGGCCGCATGAGGCTTTCACTCCCACCAGCTAAACAGCTAAAAGCACCAGAAACCCAAGAAATCACAAGAGAGAAAACACCTGAAGGAAAACACTTCATGCCAGAACTCGTTTCATGCAAGGTTAGTTTTCTTGGTGGTTTTTATATTACGGATTTTTCAAAAGTAAATTTTTTAGTTCATAATGCGATTTGTTGCAATGTTATTTTTCTCTTTTTTCAAATGATCGCTTTTTTCCTTGTGCTTAAAACTCATGAAAGGTTTACAGATGGAGTTTTTCATAGCGCTATTAGGTGCGATGTTACATTTCTCTTTTTTCAAATATTCGCTTTTTCCTTGTGCTTAAAACTCATTAAAAATTGTTTACATGGAGGACTTCATCGTGTGATTTGTTGCAATGTTACTTTTTTGGTTGCTTGTGAGTTGGTTTTTAAATGAAGTTCGGATTTGTGCAATGTTTTTTTTTCTGCTGTGCTTAAAACTAATTTTAAAAACATTGTTTACAGCGATCAGGCTTTAGGTTTAATAGCGTGATCTCCTGCAATCTTACTTTTTTGTTTGCTTGTGAGTTGGTTTTTGCAAGCGCTTCGGATTTTTTTTCTGCTGTGCTTAAAACTCATTTAAAAAAAAATGCTGCGCGAGCTCGTGCTACAGAGAGATTAGAGAGCGCGGGCAGCTGACAGGGAAGGGATTGGGGGGACGGATAGGTGTGTGTGTGTTTGTGCGCTCGCGCTACACAGAGAGAGAGCGTGTGAGCCAGCCTGCTCCTGTAGCTGAGGTAGGGAGGGACTTTGGTGGTGTGTGTGCTACAGAGAGAGAGCGCAAGCGAGCCAGCTCGTGTAGCTGATCAGGGAGCCTGGGTGTTTTGTGTCAGTGTTATTCAATGTTTTTACATTAGTTTACTATTACACTGTGGATTCTATGGTGTAATTAACTATATTTGTGCTTAATCTTTACATATTTTTACATATTTACATACAGTTTGTACGGTCTGAACGGATTAATTGTATTTACATACAATCCTATGAGGGAAACTGCTTCGGTTCACGACCAACTCGGTTTACGACCAAAGTTCTGGAACTAATTATGGTCGTGAACCGAGGTTCCACTGTATACATATACACATATATATATATATATATATATACATATATATATATATATATATATATATATATATATATATATATACACATACATAAATATACATACACACACATATACATATATATATATATATATATATATATTGTCACGCATGCGCCACTAGGAGGCCAGGGCACCACCAGGTGGTTTCTGGATTTGCAACCATATAAGTTCACGGTCACTTATCGCCGCGGCGGCCTTCAGGCCAACGCCGATGCCCTCTCGCGTATCCACGACCTCTCGGTACGGTCCGCCCGTCCTGACAGTCTCAGGCTAAGGGTGGGTTTGGGGAAAGGGGGGGTCGTGTCACGCATGCGCGACTAGGAGGCCGCGGAAGGATCATAAATCACATCGAAGGACGTTTGCCGTTTGGGAGTGGCGGGTACTAACCTTTGTTTTCCAGAACCAAAGACGCTCCGCCATGACTCTTGCCCGCAGTGCGCTTACTTCCGCCCTTCCTCCGCTATCTTCCATGACGTCAGCAGTCCCATCATGCCTCACGGTTCCTTCCCAGCATTCCTCCACTTCCGGCTCCTCCCTTATAAAAATGGCCGCCGACGCCTAGTATGGCATCGCGCTTATGAACTGTTTAGTTTATGGCATTTGACCTTAGTTTTTTTTGATTTATTGTGGAGCGTCTACAATATACGGGGCCGGAAAACCCCAAACCTTTATGCCTGTCTTTGTTGAATCTTTTACATTGGCATAGTCGGCAGGATAAACGTCCGTGGAAAATGACTGAAGGACGGGATCTGAACACGGTGCTACAGGGGATGAATGCCCAGATCGTCGGCCTGCAGCAAGCCCAGGCTGCTACCAACCAGGAGTTGGAGCAAACGAAGGCCCATATCCCTTATAAGGATATGGCCGGCCTCTTAGAGGTCCTGGAGCGTCAAGTCGCGGCCTACTAAGCTGGGGGGTCAGAAAGGCAAGCGCGTGGGAACCGACAGGGACGGCGGCCCACCCCGAGCCCTCTCGACGCGCTGTGGAAGCGCCACCAAAGACCAAAGAGAAGCCGGCCTCTCTGTGCTGTTACAAGTGTGGGGAGACCGGCCACCTACTGCCAACCTGCCCCCTCAACACTGCAACGGAGCTAATGGACTGCACCTGGGCCTCCACGGAAAGGTATTGTACTCCGCCGCACCCACTGGCTAGTCCAAACACTGGAGTGGTGTTGTTAAACGGGAACTCGGTGGTAGCTTTATTAGACTCCGGCAGTAACATTACCATTGTTGCTCGATGTTACGTTTTACCGCGACAGTGGCTTACGCAGCATTTGCGGGTCACGTGTGCACGGAGAGACCAGGTCTTACCGTTCCGCCCGGTGCTACAGTACCTGGAAGGGGTGGGTTTCCAATCAGATGGTTGCGGTGTTGCCTGAACCCCCCTATCCGGTAATTTTGGGACAAGACTGGTCGCAAAAGAATTGCGGTAAGACGAACACCGCTTCCGGAGCCTCTCTAGGTCTTGCTATGAGGGGACGAGGCGCCCCTCCCGCGGTCTCCACGCCATGCTCTGGGACAAGCCAAAATGGGGCAGGCACGTCGGGGGAGGTTTCTCCAGCGACGGACTCCGACCTGGAAGTATCCGCCGGGGAAGGAACAAGCCAGAGGACACTTCCGCCGACTCGCTCGCCAGACTCTCTGAGCCAGTTGGACCATCAATTTCGGTCCATGCCTGCCTCATTCAAAAGGGAGCAGTGGAATGACGATTCCCTGCGGTTTGCCCGGAATGCGATCGTTCTGCCAGGCAGCTCACAAGCTGACGGTTCCATGCCACGCGAGCCCTTTTTTGTGCTGGAAAACAATCTGTTGTATCGGGTAGCAGCCCACGAGGGTGAGGTGCGGAAGTTGCTGCTAGTGCCGCGTACTTTCCGGCGGGAGGTCTGTGAACTAGCATATGCCCACCTCCTAGGCGCCCATCTCGGGGCCAAAAAAACACTGGAGAGGATCAAGCTCTGCTTTTACTGGCCCGGGATCAACGAGGAGGTCCGGCGCTTCTGTCAGTCCTGCCCAGACTGCCAGATTCCCAGGAGGGATCGCGCTCCTCTCGTCCCTATTCCCCTAATAGACATTCCGTTTGACAGAATAGGGGTCAACCTAGTAGGCCCCCTAGAACCCTCGACCCGTGGTCACAAATACATATTGGTCATGGTGGACAACGCTACCCGGTACCCAGAGGCGGTTCCCTTGCGCTCCGCTAACAAAAAATATCGCGGGAATTGGTCCTTTTGTTTTCTAGAGTGGGGATCCCCAAGGAAGTCCTCACCGACCAGGGTACTCCCTTCACCTCGGATACGTTCAGGGAGGTTGCCAGATTACTCCGGATAAAGCACCTGAAGACGTCTGTCTACCATCCCCAAACAGACGGGCTGGTAGAGAGCTTTAATCAGACGCTTAAACAGATGCTCCGCAAGGTAGTCAGCGCCGATGGCAGGAATTGGGACCAGCTCCTACCGCTAGTGCTTTTTGCCTACCGGGAGGTACCCCAGGCCTCTACAGGGTTCTCCCCCTTTGAGCTATTATATGGGCGACAACCGCTGGGACTTTTGGACGTATATATTACTTTAACATGGCCTTTCTATAACTTCAATTTAATTTAATTTAATTTAACTTAATCCTGATACTCTGTATGTTCAATTTTCTTATAATAACTACTCATGGTGGCTTTAAAATCCGTACTGACCCCTACTCTCTTTTCTGTTTCTTTTTCCGATTTCTTTGTGGTGGTGGCACACCTACTCAAAGCTTCATGATGCTCCAACAACGATGGATGGATTTAAAGGCAGAAGTCTACGTGACCATCATCATCATCAAGCCCTTCCGTGAGAACCCTAAATCCAAAGAGGACTGTTTCATTTATGTTAGGTAGAATGCCCAGTGGGGACTGGGCGGTCTCATGGTCTGGAATCCCTACAGATTTTATTTTTTCTCCAGCCGTCTGGAGTTTTTTTTGTTTTTTCTGTCCCCCCTGGCCATTGAACCTTACTCTTATTCGATGTTAATTAATGTTGATTCATTTTGTTTTCTTATTGTGTCTTTTATTTTTCTATTCTTTATTATGTAAAGCACTTTGAGCTACTGTTTGTATGAAAATGTGCTATATAAATAAATGTTGTTGTTGTTGTAAAAGAGGGCTGGGAGGCTGAGGCCCTTCCCTCCTCTAATATATTGGAGTATGTTGCGCAACTGCGCGACAGGCTCGCTAAAATCAGGCCTATCCTCAAAAACCACGTGACTCGTGCGCAGGCAGCGCAGGCCCGGTGTTACAACCGCAACTCCGTCCTCCGGGAGTTCCGCCCGGGGGATCGAGTGATGGTGCTTGTCCCTACCTCCCACTCTAAACTGCTGGCTCATTGGCAGGGCCCGTATGAGGTTAAGGAAAGGAAAGGGCTCGTCGACTATTTGGTCCTCCAACCTAATCGTCGACCGAGCGAGAGGATCTATCACGTTAATTTGTTGAAACCGTGGAAGAACCAACTCCGGTAGGTCCCTCTCTTTATTCGCTGGGGCGTCCGCCCTTAACCTCGGCGAGGAACTGACACCCTTACAACGGTGTGAGATAACCCAGGCTATTCATGCCATCCCTGAAGTAGTGAGCGAGTCGCCAGGCCGGACCTCCCTGATTGCGCACGATATAGTCACGGACCCAAGAATGATCGTCCGGGAGAGGCCCTATAGACTCCCGGAGGCAAAATGCGCCGAAGTGGAACTGGAGGTGCAGCGCATGCTGGATATGGACATTATAGAGGAAAGCCATAGTCCCTGGTCCAGTCCTATCGTCCTCGTTTCCAAGCCCGACGGCTCCTGGAGATTTTGTAATGACTTCAGACGTCTAAACCAGGTCTCCAAGTTCGACGCCTACCCAATGCCCCACATCGACGAACTACTCGAGCGGCTGGGTGCGGCCAGATACTTGACTACTCTTGATATGACGAAAGGGTATTGGCAAATTCCCTTAACGGCATCTGCAAAAGAGAAGACGGCCTTTAGCACCCCTAGTGGACAAGGTCCTCCCATTCGGGCTGCGCGGGGCCCCAACGACTTTTCAGCGTCTGGTGGATAGAGTGTTGAAACCCCACCAGTCCTATAGTGCCGCCTACCTGGATGACGTCGTCATCTATTCCGGCACCTGGGAGGAGCATCTACTGCTGGTTTCGGCTGTCTTCGCGACACTGGCTAAAGCCGGTCTCTGTATCAATCCCCGTAAATGTTTTTTTGGCTTAAATGAGGCCAAGTATTTAGGCTACCTTGTGGTATGAGGACAGGTGAGGCCCCAATGTTCCAAAGTTAAAGACATCTTAGAATGGCCCCGCCCGAGTACCAAGAGACAGGTGCAAGCTTTCTTGGGGTTAGCAGGGTACTACCACCGGTTCGTGCCCCGTTTCTCCGAAAGGGCAGCACCCTTGACTAATTTGACAAAGAAGGGTACTCCCTTACAAGTGGTATGGAACGACAAGGCGGAGCACGCATTCAGTGACTTGAAAAAGGCCCTAACGTCGGCACCTGTACTACAGACCCCTGATTTTGGGTTGCCTTTTGTCCTCCAGACCGATGCTTCGGACACAGGCCTGGGCGCCGTGTTGCACCAAAGCACCGATGGTGTTGGACACCCCGTGATGTACCTGAGCCGGAAACTGCTGGATCGGGAGACCCGGTATGCGGCGGTGGAGAGGGAAGCCCTGGCCATTAAGTGGGCCGTGACTTATCTCCAGTACTACCTGTTGGGTCGCGAATTCACTCTGGTGACTGATCACGCTGCGCTTCAGTGGATGTCCCTTCATAAAGAGTCGAACCCGCGAGTCACCAGGTGGTTTCTGGATTTGCAACCATATAAGTTCACGGTCACTTATCGCCGCGGCGGCCTTCAGGCCAACGCCGATACCCTCTAGCGTATCCACGACCTATCGGTATGGTCCGCCCGTCCTGACAGTCTCGGGCCAAGGGTTGGGGGGTCGTGTCACGCATGCGCGACTAGGAGGCCGCGGAAGGATCATAAATCACATCGAAGGACGCTTGCCGGTTGGGAGTGGCGGGGTACTAACCTTCTTTGTTTTCCAGAACCAAAGACGCTCCGCCATGACTTTTGCCCGCAGTACGCTTACTTCCGCCCTTCCTCCGCCATCTTCCATGACGTCAGCAGTCCCATCATCCCTCACGGTTCCTTCTCAGCATTCCTCCACTTCCGGCTTCTCCCTTATAAAAATGGCCGCCGACGCCTAGTATGGCATCGTGCTTATGAACTGTTTAGTTTATGGCATTTGACCTGAGTTTTTTTGATTTATTGTGGAGCGTCTACAATATACGGGGCCGGAAAACCCCAAACCTTTATGCCTGTCTTTGTTGAATCTTTTACTATATATATATATATATATATATATATATATATATATATATATATATATATATATATATATATATATACATACATACATACATACATACACACAAGCATGAATACACACACCTATACATATACAATTCTAATTCTAATTCAAATGTTAAATTAGCTGGAAAGGAAATAAATATATCAAAAATAAAATGTATAATTAAGGTGTAAGTCTTACTGCAAATAGGCCAAATTGCAAGTAAAGTCTTCTCTGCCTTGCCAACAGTGTGTGTGTGATTCATAATCATTTCATAAAGTATCGGGATCAGTTTTTTTTTTTTAAGCTCTTTTTCTGCTTCAACTGAAAAGCAAAAATGTAAAACTTGCCTTGAATATCCACTCTGAATTTAGCAGGATAAATAAGGCTGTATCTGATTTTGACTTTGCGTAAACGCGATTTAATGTTGTAAAATGTACCATGTTTAGCAGCTGTTGAAGATGGAAAAAAAATCAGGGAAAATGCGAATACGGTTATTTTCAAATATAATGTCTTGTTTCAGTCTGAGAAGTGACATCAGATTCATCTTTGATTGTAATTCATTGAAGCTTACAATGAAGCCTCTAGGTTTTGAGGCTTGAATCCAAGTATGTGGTAAGCTGCTGATATCCTGGTGTTTGATTTGAAGTCCTCTCCAATTATTTGAAAAAACAATTCAGTGATGAATTTCACTGGGATTAGGATTTCACAATTTTCTGGGAGACCTTCAATTCTGATATTCTTCTATATATTCGTCTTCCAGCACAGCTAATCTGTCTCCAAGCACTTTTCTTTCAGATTTATTAGCCTTTGCTTTTTTCAGCAGCAGCAGAAGCCATTTGTTCGACTATTTCAATACATGTTATGAACACTTAACGTCTTTAAGCATCAAGTGCTCTAAATTTATTTTTAGCCTTACTTGCATTTTCCTCTAGTTTTTTCTAGCATAGCTTTAAAGGTTGCCTCAAAGTGATTACTTAGAATATTTCTCCAAGTCTTTAATATCCTGAAACAGCTTATCATTTGTCATGTTTATGTCCTTTATATCTTTCTTTATATCCTTTGTATTCTTCTTTATATTGCTCTTTATCTCATTTATGTCCTCCCTGAATATGGTAATTATTGTGGCGATTAACGCAGTGATTGTTAGTTTCAGTCTTCTCTGTGCTCCACAAGTAGAGTAGCAAGCCCAGTTGGAGTTGATGCTGCTGGCTTGTGATGGGTAGCTGGCAGCGCGGAAAGTAAGGTCTTTTTCAGTTCCAATGAACCGTCTGCAGTTGACAAGGTCGCCTGGACTGACTAACTTGAATTTTCACTCCCACTTTCGCTCTCGGATGGAGTCGATGCTGTTGCGTCAGGTCCCAGGAGACCTGCCAGTCATGCTTATATATCCTTGCATAAGCTGTTTTTTGACAGCCTCAAAAAAAGTAATATGTTCTAAGATTAAGGTCTTCAAATACTTTGGAAACTGAAGCTATCAGTTGTGTTACTCCCTTACTTAATTTGTATTTGAATTTCAATACATTTGTAACTCATCACTAAAAGGATTACGTGCCTTGTCCTACTTACCATTCGTTTTAGGGTATGAAAAAGAACAGCAAAAAATGAGGAGTTTACTTGCAAAATATGCAGGTTATCTCTAAAACTCACTTTCGGCACCACGATACTCAGAATTGCACTTCACAATATCCTTTTTACAGAGTCCCCCTCTCCTATCTTTGCCACCAAGTCTCTAAGCACTCTTATTTGCAGTAGCCAGAAGCCTGCTGTCAACATGAAGCATGATACACCCACCAAAATAATAGCCTATAACAAATAAAAGGATGATCAACCATCCACTGAGAAATACAAGTTAACTGGCACAAAATACAAATGTGAACTTATAAAAAATATCTTGAATGTATTGTAAGCTTTAAAGAGTTTTCGCTTACAGGTGCACCAGAGTTGATTTCATTAAGGTCAGCAAAAACTCAGGTATGGCAGCAACTGACCAAGAATCACATGTCTGAATAGCTTAAATGTGGTAGTTATTCTCTCCTATGACGATTCAGGAATGGGTAAATGCAGGTAGGTAATTGGCTGGCTATGGTTAGCTAAAATGTTATATCAGAAAACTAGGTAAAAACTTAAATCAATGTTTCAAAAGTCTTGTCGAAAAGCAATAGACAACTCAGATGACTGTCACTGTATCACAGTAAAGTGACTTTTAAATTTATCAGATTTATCACAGCCTGTGAGGCTGCACTTATTGATGCCATTTTAACAAGTAATCAATTACTACTGTTAGTGGAACATGATTCTTTTATGTTAATTTTAACTGACCATTATAAAAATGACTTCCTATCCTGGTGCTATTATGACCCATAACCCTTTATAAGTCACATCAAGTTAAGCCAGAAAGAAAAGTGCTCTTTGAAACATTTATACTCTTAAAAAAATAGTACCACTGATATCCCTTTTTCTAAATTATAAAGCCCCCATTAAGATTGAGCCCAATGTAATAAAAATAGATGGATTCTGTTAATAAAGACATAGATTATAGAAGAGGCCTGTCAATTTACCTATAGTCAAAGAACAGTTCTTCACCAGTCTGGATGGCTCTTTTTGCAAATATTCCTATTCTGTGATCTCCATTAACCATCATAACTATGGAAAGAAATATAGAAAGGTGTCAAATATTTATGATATGAAACAGATTTAGTAAATAAAATTACTCAAATAAATAAAATCCAAGTTGTACACCTGAAATATTCAAAAATAACCAAATTATTTGAAGGTGCATCATATAATACCACTGCTGGCTGACTTAAATTTTTTTGCTGATTAGGTTTCGATTGTCAAAATCTTTCTTCACAGGAATAACAAATACCTGGAGTGGGTAACTATGTTGATTTGGTATTGGAGTTTTGCACCAGCAATGCTTGAACCGAAGAATGATAAGTGCACCTGGCACCCATATATACTGGGGCAAATGTCAATGATTTGATTTGTAGTTATGTCACGTAACTTGAAGAAGGGTGTTGATGTCAACTGATCATCACTTGCTGATGAGGTGGGTCAGTTGGATGTAGGGTCTGCTGTGCAGAGCCAGAAAACCCAACTGGAAATCAAAGAATTCAGTGAAAAAACTGTGGAGTTTCTATTTGCAATGAGTTAAAGTCCTATTTCAGAAGTGCTTCATCTTAAGAAAGGGCAGAAACAATGACCTTGCACGGACCCTGTTCAAGACTTAAGTAGTGCAGACAGATTACAAGGAGCTGTGGCCAAAATGTTCCTGGGTATCTGATATGTCGGCAGCTCTAAAACCAACTGAAGGGGTAAGGGTATCATTCAATTGAAATAAATAAATAAATAAATAAAAAGGGGCCTTCCATGTAATAGTTGTAGTAGATTCTACACATTATGCAGAAAAGTACTGGTAGGCCAAAATGTCAAAACCTGCAAGACTGAGTTTAAGACTGCATTTCAAAGATTCTGACAAACCTTATGGATGACACAGAGAGAGTAGGTATATTACTCAAGCTGTTCTTATGAAGATTAAGGTACCTTTGTGCTCAGCTGGAGAAATAAATCATCAAGAGGCTCAAAGTACTACTGAATATAGCTTTCTTAGAAGAGGGAGTGCTAGAAGCATTGATAGGAGCTGGGTCCATTTCTGCTCCTGAAATTACTGTAATCATTAAAAACAAAATTCAAGTGTAAATGCTGAACGTAATGTATACAGTGGAGTTGTTTTGACTAATGTGACTTTTCAATGTTTAGTTGAAGGTACGGATAATGCCCCAAGACAGGTAGTCTGTGGAGATGACCTCCATTTTTAAAAAGGACACAAACAAAGAGAGAGGCTACACTCTTCATTTTCCCCGGTAAATGCTAAGGTATTGAAAGGGAAAACCTCAGCTACAGGATGGGCAATTTATATTCTGTCCTGATCTTGGAACACTGATGTGAACTCTTATCCTTGAAAAGTTATTTGATGGGTTACTGAAGTGCCCTTGTTTACAACTGTGTTGTGGACTTATGGCCACGTAACCTTACGTGTAATGTATTGTAAAAGGCACAAGAAGAAACTACAGTGATCCCTCGCTATATCGCGCTTCGACTTTCACGGCTTCACTCCATTGCGGATTTTAAATGTAAGCATATCTAAATATATATCACAGATTTTTCACTGGTTTGCGGATTTCTGCAGACAATGGCTCTTTTAATTTATGGTACATGCTTCCTCAGTTTGTTTGCCCAGTTGATTTCATACAAGGGACGCTATTGGTAGATGGCTTAGAAGCTACCCAATCAGTGCATGTATTACGTATTAACAAACTCCTCAATGATATACGATATGCTTCCTGCGCGGTGCTTGATTGTTTGCTTTTCTCTGTCTCTCTGACATTCTCTTTGAAGAGAAGATATATTTGCATTCTTTTAATTGTGAGAAAGAACTGTCATCTCTGTCTTGTCACGGAGCAAAGTTTAATCTTTTGACTAAAGGGTGTTATTTCATGTCTAGAGGGCTCTAATAATGTTAACAGTGTGGGAGAGTTTATAAGGGCTTAAAATATATAAAAATAACCATACAAACATATGGTTTCTACTTCGCGGATTTTCATCTATCGCGGGGGGTTCTGGAACGCAACCCCCGTGATCGAGGAGGGATTACTGTATATGGTTCTGAGGCCACTGCTTCATGCTATTTTATACCTGTATTTGCTCATGTGGTTGGCATTTGTTCAGGGTGGATGGTGGACATCACCAAATGTATGTTAGTTATTTTCTCATGTTTATCATTTTCATGGGACAGGATATCAAGGCATAACAACTATTTGAAAAGAATCTGGTTTGGGATTCAGTGGACCTCATCAGACTGAAATACAGTACCATATACCCTGGGACAATTTTAATAGGAGTATGATGCAGATGAAATGATTTTTATGACCAAAAAATATGAGGCGATTGTTCTCTCTTAGAAAATAAAAAAGAAGTGGCTTGTCTGCTGTTCAGGTATGTTGTGGTCTTACAAATGAATGTGGGTAAAGATGTTGTATGGTTGACCACCGAAAGGAAGCAGTAGTTTGGTGGACATTCTACCTCAGACAAGACTTTGGACTTACTGATCCACCTATGCACCATCTTCACCTACGGATAAAAGCTCTGGGTAGTGACTGAAAGAATATGATCACAAATACAACTGGCCATAACACATTTCCTGGGCTCACTCTTAAAAACAGTACAAGTAGCACAGCTATACTATACCACCTCAGAGTAGAACCACTGCTTCTCTGGAATAAAATGAGGAAACTGAAGGGGTATGAGCATGTAGGTAGAATGTCGTTCAGGCACCTACCATGGAGGATGCACCAAGCATAGGGAATAGTGAAAAACAATGGGGTTGACCCAGGACTCAACAGAGGGATTATTTTTTTTTAAATGGCCTGGGAGTGTCTGGAAACTCTCCATTAGTAGATGGAAAATGTTGCCAAACATAGCATTAGCATTGTTTATCCAGCTTTGCATGTTGTCACTGAATCACTCCTCAAGAAGAATGTATGGAAAGTAAAGTAATTATTACACTGTATTTATGGATCAGATCTGTAAATATAGTGTAACACTGCTCCAGGCAGTTTTCTTGATATTGGCATGAATATTTCCAAATGCTGCTACCATGGTAAAAACACAGCAACTTAACATAGGACAATGTTGAGTAATAATGAGGTTTTTAAATGAATAGTATTAAGCAATGTAAAATATTTAAATACAAGAAATCCTATACAATTTATGCTGTTTCACAAAATACATTTCCCAAAGCATATCATTAAATATGGCATGCATTCAGTGAAATCAATCTCAAATACAAGATACTGTACATGTTGGATTCTGCTTCAACATCGTAACTGCTAAATATAAAAAGCCAGAACTATAGAAGGAAAGATAACAAGATGGCAATTATCAGAATTAACTCTTAAAAATTTAAACTGAAGGTCTATAATCCATTTCATTCTGCAGCTTACTCAGAAAAAACCTGGTATCAATTTAACATGCCAGACTCAGTAGTATGGTAATGCTGCAGTAGTTAGTGGAGACGGAGATGTTTCGCAAAAAGTCTCCTACCTGCACTGTGTAGTTTTTCTCCACAAGGAAAATCTTAATGCACAATAACCGCATGCACATCCTGTGCACCTCAGAAGTGGACAGTCATCAAAATTATTTTTGTCACTGTGTTTAAATTACAACTTATCCTTGAAAACTGCTACTGTTTGAATTGACACAAAATGTTTAGTGGCTGGTTTCACGCCACATCAAAAATTACAAAGGGAGGTGGAAAAAGAAAACCCAGAAGGACAGAAACCGACTGTAGTGTCCTACTTTAAAAAGACAGAAATATTTTACCAGTTGTGAACTCTAGATTTTGATTAATTTCATGCTCAGGATAATTTTGGACAACACTTTGTTCTTTCCTTACAACCTCCATAGTGCATGACAGGTTGCCTTCAAATTAGCCATGTTTTTTTGTTAATGCACACACTTTTCAAGGAAAATGCCAACATTCCAATACTCATATAAAGACAACAATACTGCTTTAAGAAAAATTGTATTTGAAACAATTATGAAAGATCTAAGAGATACCAAGCAAATTAATATATGAAGATGTTCTACAGCTGGCGAGGTAATGGTCAATAAATTCCATCAGCAACTTTTACACCTATCAAAACTCAAAAGGTCCATGATTATAAGCATTACTTGTGAATCACCACCTTACAAAGTACTGTATATGTTGAAGTAATCTTATTTAAAGTTCTTTACCTTTTGCATAGCAGTTGGGGTTGACTGAATGATTTGCAAATCGAATCTTGTTACCCTTTCGTGTTGCATCCACAACAAAATCTGACAGAAAATGTAAAGAGTGTTATTCTCTGCCATATGTAACAGCATCAAAGGGAATAAAATAAAAATTAAGAAAAGCAAATAAAACTAGTACCATTGTTCAAGTTGAACAAAAAGCTACACATGTACTTGTCATACACTTTTCCCCTCCTGTCTGCCTCATCTTGTGAGATGATCTGTTAAAGTAAAAATTGTTTGTAAATATTATTAATATAAAAAAAAATTCAATATAACATTAATACCAATTTCAACTAACCTCTCCACAGTATTCAGAAATGAATTCATTCTTCTGCACTGGTTCTTTGATGAAAATGCCCCATCCAGCAACATCAGAGGGTGCCAGCAGCAAATGCTATATATAAAAAAAAAAAAAAAGTTTTAAACTTTTAATCACTTTAAACTGTAAAGTGATTATAGACAGGGCAGGAGAAAATTTAGATTTTTACAGACGCTCAAGATATATTGCAACAATAAACAAACATAACTTTATTATAAACTTTCTCATTATTACATAATTCTAATTATGCTATACGAGAATAAACCAATACGTTAATGACTTTCAGTAAGCAAACATGTTTCTTGCTGAACACCAACTTTAAAGCAACCCAAACAGAAGAATCTTTTAAGAAGCTAAAAAGATTAGAAACCTTGAGGCCTTCTGGGTACATGCAAGTTATCAATATCTGCCAACTAAGCTGTGTTTTATACTCATAAAATCACAATTTAATAAAGCTAAGGAAACATCTCTGTTGTCATTCTAGCATATACCGAGGCACAAGGGTTGTTTATCTTTTATCAAAATCTGGTTTCATAAAACAATTCGGTTTGTGTTACATTGCACTCCATAAGATGCACAGAGACATAAAGAGTAATTCAGATTGATAACTGGTGACCTTTTCCAGAATCGCCTCCATAATAAAGTTTAAGAATTACCTGCTTGAGACAACATTAAAACATAAACCAGTACACGAGTACAATTTCCCTTATTTATTAAAATTCAAAGAAGAAATAGTCCCAAATTTGTAGCAGCTGGCAAACTGGGGGAATGGCTTAAGCAAATAGCCACAAGTAATGCATTTACATTATTTTATCCACTGGTGTGGACAAAGCAGTACTGATAAACCATAAGATCACTGAAGCACAAAAACCATAACCAAAAACGGGGTCAAGTTCTCCCTTTACCAAGTCAACGATATGAATTTGGTGTTTCTGAAGGTGTGGGTACAGACAAGCCAGTCAAAGGTGAGCATCACTCTCTGTGGGTGCTTGTCCATGCATTGGAGGCTATGAAAATTGTGAAGTGTTCTTGAATTGCTAGCAACGGAAAGTCACACAACTATACTGTTGTAATATTGTGAATGATAAAGCCTCTGTTTTATGCTGGTAACTCCCAGTATATTCAGCAAAAGTTTACAGCTGTAAGGTAAGCTTCAGCAAGAAAAATGTTTCATCTGGGAGTGTGTGTGTGTGTGTATAACCCACCTACTACCTATTATCACACACCTGTTGGTGTATCATCTGGGTCAATCAGATCATTGCGAATCATTCTGGCATTTTCAAATGAAAGAAAATAATGCATGTCAACGCTGATGTGCTTAAATTGAGACAACAACACATTTCATTTAGAATGGCTTAGCTTTCAGATGAGAAAGGCCAAACCATAATGAAATAAACAAAACAAATGTGAACATATTGACTTAGGATTTGTGAGGTCAGGTATCTGATGGACAGTGTGAACATGGCAAAACACAACTGTACAACTAGCAGTAGAGCATTTATTTGTATCTGTAGTTATCCATGTGATATTTTTTATCTTCGTCATTCTGCCCTATTATTTTATTTATGCATCTGTCAGAATGGTGTAAGTGTCCTTTTACCATGCTCAACATGAAATGTATTTCAATATCATGACACTGTTTTAAAAAGGGAATTTCACATGTATGAAAAACATATAAAGCTTTGTTGTGTCTGTATCAGTCAGACATTAAGATAGCATTAAATGTTTTTGTCTAAAACTTTGTAAATTAATTATATTTAACCCTTTTTCAATAAGGATAAGTGGATGAATATTGGCTCTCTTAAAAGATACAACAGCCAAGACAAAGAAACAGAAGCTAGCACTTTAACATTGTATGTCCGTTCTGCTAAAGATGACTGTTCAGAATTCTTAATTTCATAATAAAAAAGTAATGCAGGTTTATACAATCCCACTTATTTGGATAAATATTTACTTTCATTGAGGAAGATATTCTTTTACCCAGGGCTTGGCAATATATAGAATTTTTGACTTGATTCAATTTTTCAGAAAAAAAATCAGCATGCAAAAAATAATATGATTCAGCACTTTCATTTTATTTGCCACAACTTATTCTGATCATTAATTAAAATACTCAAAATCTCCAGCACCGCTAAGTGTATTTGCATCAACTCCAACTATGCACCTTGGTGGTGGTGTAAGAGGAAAAACATGCAGCAAGGATCATAAGAGATAAGAACTGGTAGAATGTGAAGAATGTGACAATTTTCAAAGTATTATGACACAAGAGTAAATAGAGTGGGGGTATATATAGTGCCTTGACAGTGTTGTAACCTAAAAGTAGTTTTAGTAGCCATGAAATACTGGTTGCTATTTTACTGTGCATTCACTGTTATGTCATGCATTGAATCTAAATCTGTAGCAGGGATGCAAAGAACTTTTATTTAGTTTAATGTGCCTCAGCAAGGAAGAATTCCTTCTCGTAATACTATTTTAAAGACACGTTTTTGGACCACTGAAAAAACTTTTGAGAACACCCAAAAAAAAAAAAACAAAAAAAACAAAATCTGTACACATTCCATATGATGTCACCATATAAATTACAAGTAGCAGATAGACTTTTAGGAATAATTTAGCTACTTTCAGTTTTTTAATTGTTAAATAAGATGTGTGATATGTTGAACTATTTGCAAACTCATTTAGAAAAATGTATTGTCAGTGGTGAAAAACTATATTTTTTAAATAATGTAAATGAGACAAGGTAAATGAACTACACTGAATAAATATTTGTTGACTACTTTATTCCTCATCCAACACCATGAATCAAGTGATTGTTACGTAATCATTCGTACAGTTCAAAAATCATCTCATCCTCATGCTGCTCATATTATAAAGTATTTTTCTCAGCTTTATTGAGTCATATACTAAGGATTTTTACACTGACAATGATGTACCTCTGTAATCTTTTCACTGTTTAAATGATAATTATTTTATCAACAATACACTTGCTTTCAACTTTTCTCTTTTAGTTTAGGTTTTTTCATGTTTAGGACACTGAAACCTCTTTAGTTATCTGTCCATCCTGTTGGCTTGCTCTGCTGCCAATCACTTCTGTTGTGTCCGTTATTTGCATAAAGCCACCTCTAGGCACAGGACAAAGAAAGGGAGTTAGCATAATATTAATAAGTACTGACAAATAAACACAAGTCGACTAATGCTCTTTTTTCTTTACAGTCACCAAATTTCAATTAAACAAGATTTTGGGGGTGTTTAGCTTTTCAATTGGAGGTGAGTGTATGTACGTTTTACCCATAAATATTGCTATATCAAAATGTCTTTTCTTAGTGGATACCTACTGGCCTAGATGTACAATCGTGCCAAATTACATCTTTTTAACTAAATAGGAAATAGAATTTTTGTTGGTGAGTAAGTGAATGAGCCAGTCCCCTTGCTTTATAGATATACATTCTGTATAGATACATATGTACATGTGCTATATTATATGATTAGCATGGAAATGAATTAAGAGTTTTGTATTAAATAAATTTAGAAAAAAAAAGTTTTAATTGTTTAATAACTTGAAGACACGGATGTCAACAGGGCACTCAAGGTGTTGAACGCAATACATGTAATGGAAGCTCACATTTAAATAAAGGAGACGTGTTTTTACAAAACCTTTTTTTCTCATGCGATTTAAAACGATCACTTCTTTGAGGCATACAGTGGTGTGAAAAACTATTTGCCCCCTTCCTGATTTCTTATTCTTTTGCATGTTTGTCACACAAAATGTTTCTGATCATTAAACACATTTAACCATTAGTCAAATATAACACAAGTAAACACAAAATGCAGTTTTAAATGATGTTTTTATTATTTAGGGAGAAAAAATCCAAACCTACATGGCCCTGTGTGAAAAAGTAATTGCCCCCGGAACCTAATAACTGGTTGGGCCACCCTTAGCAGCAATAACTGCAATCAAGCGTTTGCGATAACTTGCAATGAGTCTTTACAGCTCTGGAGGAATTTTGGCCCACTCATCTTTGCAGAATTGTTGTAATTCAGCTTTATTTGAGGGTTTTCTAGCATGAACCGCCTTTTTAAGGTCATGCCATAGCATCTCAATTGGATTCAGGTCAGGACTTTGACTAGGCCACTCCAAAGTCTTCATTTTGTTTTTCTTCAGCCATTCAGAGGTGGATTTGCTGGTGTGTTTTGGGTCATTGTCCTGTTGCAGAACCCAAGATTGCTTCAGCTTGAGTTGACGAACAGATGGCCGGACATTCTCCTTCAGGATTTTTTGGTAGACAGTAGAATTCATGGTTCCATCTATCACAGCAAGCCTTCCAGGTCCCGAAGCAGCAAAACAACCCCAGACCATCACACTACCACCACCATATTTTACTGTTGGTATGATGTTCTTTTTCTGAAACGCTGTGTTCCTTTTACGCCAGATGTAACAGGACATTTGCCTTCCAAAAAGTTCAACTTTTGTCTCATCGATCCACAAGGTATTTTCCCAAAAGTCTTGGCAATCATTGAGATGTTTCTTAGCAAAATTGAGACGAGCCCTAATGTTCTTTTTGCTTAACAGTGGTTTGCATCTTGGAAATCTGCCATGCATGTTTTTGCGCAGTCTCTTTCTTATGGTGGAGTCGTGAACACTGACCTTAATTGAGGCAAGTGAGGCCTGCAGTTCTTTAGACGTTGTCCTGGGGTCTTTTGTGACCTCTCGGATGAGTCGCCTCTGCGCTCTTGGGGTAATTTTGGTCGGCCGCCACTCCTGGGAAGGTTCACCACTGTTCCATGTTTTTGCCATTTGTGGATAATGGCTCTCACTGTGGTTCGCTGGAGTCCCAAAGTTTTAAAAATGGCTTTATAACCTTTACCAGACTGATAGATCTCAATTACTTCTGTTCTCATTTGTTCCTGAATTTCTTTGGATCTTGGCATGATGTCTAGCTTTTGAGGTGCTTTTGGTCTACTTCTCTGTGTCAGGCAGCTCCTATTTTAAGTGATTTCTTGATTGAAACAGGTGTGGCAGTAATCAGGCCGGGGGGTGGCTACGGAAATTGAACTCAGGTGTGATACACCACAGTTAGGTTATTTTTTAACAAGGGGCAATTACTTTTTCACACAGGGCCATGTAGGTTTGGATTTTTTTTCTCCCTAAATAATAAAAACCATCATTTAAAAACTGCATTTTGTGTTTACTTGTGTTATATTTGACTAATGGTTAAATGTGTTTGATGATCAGAAACATTTTGTGTGACAAACATGCAAAAGAATAAGAAATCAGGAAGGGGGCAAATAATTTTTCACACCACTGTAGTTATTCAATAAATTATTACATTCTGGGAAAAGAAAAACCATTTACTAATATTTCACATTATTATTGTAACATAACAGATTTTCAACCATATATACATGTCTGTGTGATGCAGATCTTCAATCTTTAAGGGTTTTTGAGAACATATTGAGAAACATTAAATGTTACGATCTGGGTCAGAATAATCATAGTATCAATTTAAGTCTATATTATCCAGCTGTCAAACCTTTCAATGAAACCTTCTCTTCTAGTAACATTTACACATAAAACAAAGATTTTTAAAATATTAACCACTGGATTATTTTGAAAGGAAAGTATCTGATTACTGGCAAGTAAATATCAAATTAAGCACTTCTCTGAAATAAGTATGAAAATGACTGAAGCTTCATAAAAGTAAGCTGGAAGATTGCCAGAGCAGGAAAACCTCATACTAATGGCAAGTCTTTAATATTACCAGCAGCTGCAGATATGGTAACCTTCATTTTTGGAGAAAAGCCAGCTACACAATTTAAAGTCGTTCCTTTATCGAACATCACCATAGCATGATCAAAAAAAAAAAGTGAAGGCTAGTACATATTCAATTAAAGTGCATGAAAGCATCAATGTGGAATCAGTCAAAGAAAAATTCTCATTTTGTAAAGCCTTACTGGGGGGCAAACTACTTTGAAAGTTAGTTTTGAAAGGCTAGACTGCTTAATGAAATATAATATTGAATGAAAAAATTGTGATGCAGTACATACGCAATAACGGAAAAACACAGTGGAGTTGTTACCCACATTAAACAAGTTGCTCTTGAAACAGTATATTCTAGAATTCACCTTGAACCTCTAAAAACAATGTCTTCTGAGTTATATTAAGAGAAGAGTGATGAATTCCAGATTATTTTTAATTTCATTTTTCAAAATTAGAATATTACAGTGGCATTCAACAGAACAAACATATTTATATTATACATTATAAAAACATACCAGATACAACAATTTACTTCCAATTAATTACAATGAATGCAAATAAAAAATACAAGTAATAAAAGCTGAAAAAAAGACAAAAAAAAATTCAACTACCACCCATAAGAAAGAGGAAATAAAGAGACTTGCGCATAATGAAAAAAAGAAACAAAACCTAAATCTTTTTTAAAGAGGTGATAGATTAGATAGCCAATCTTAGGCCCAGACTGCTTATTCTAAAGTAATATTAATGAATTCCTGCAATATTTTAAAACCATTTTGGGCATATCCTCTAAGAGATAAAATGATTGTGACGATGCAGGTCTAGTCTAGACTCCCTTTTCATATATGGGAGACTCTCAAACCCAATACCGTCGACAGTTATGACAGAACTGAGCTAACTAGTGGGAAACAATCTCACATGGAGTAAGGTGATGGTGGAAAAGGGCAAAGGTGCTTTTAATAAAACAAAAATCAAAACAAGCTAAAAACAGGTCCAGAGTGCACTGTTCCAAATGTCCATAAATAATCCAGAAAAACCAAGTGAAGAGTGGGGGATAAAAACCACAATAAATAAATCCAATAAAAGCAGAGGTTAAAATGTAGTCACTAACTCTTCTCAATCTTAGCCCACCTCCTTCTCCAGCTCCTCCGGCTCACCTATCACTAGCGCCGCCAGTGGAGACTCAGCAGCCATGAACTTCATCCTCTGACCCCCATCTTGGCTGCCTTCTAACCTTCCGAGGTCGGCCCTCCCCCTGCCTTCCTTTGCACTCCTGCAGTTTCACCATGCTTGCCCCACTCTGTGTCATTATTCAGAGGGGCAAACCAGCCCCTAGAGTGTCAAAGCCTACGCTCCTTTGTGGGGCCACAGTTCGTGCTTCCGTTCTCTTCTAGGTGGCCAGATCATTCTACTGAGACTGCCCTTTAGTCATCTCTTCCTCGCTTTTTCGCCATTTTTTTTTCCTTTCCCCTTCTGCCGGACCCACAAAGGAGCGTAGGCTTTGACACTCTAAGGGCTGGTTTGCCCCTCTTTAATAATGACACAAATGGGGCAAGCATGGTGAAGGACCTCACTATGCATCCGAGATGCATAACAACAGCTCTGTGGGCGCAACGTTTTAATCACGGACTGTAGGAAGATGATGAAGCAATTGAGAACGATCACACCCTCACTTGCAGGTGCGACTTACGCCAATTACTTCATTAACTCCCTATAGTCATGTCCATCGAGACTGACATGGTTGCTTGGATTACCATTTAAAACTGGCCATTCTTTTGAAGCTGCAGACCTGCTACACCACACTAATTTTTTCCAATTCCAGATAATATAGATCACCACTTACCCACTGAATTACAGAAGGTGGACTGGGATTCTTCCACTTTAGCAATAAAAGTTGGTATGCCAATAGAGTGGTGTTAACTATTACAATCGATTTCATCAAGTATTGATATTAACAGTTCTGGAATGATTGAGAAGTATGTAAAGATTTTGATCCAAAATGATGTCAGTATAGTGCATTCCTAAAAGATGTAGCCTAGTGATACTGGAGCCAGATGCAAGCACTTGCAGGATGGTCTTGACCAGACTATATTATTTAGTACAGTTTTATGTGAGAAAATGTGATTGATGAAAGACTAGCTGAATTATGCAAATGTTTGGCACAGATGTAAATGGAGTGTTTTCTATGTATGGCTGAATTGCACTCCTTTTCGGAGATGCCAATTGAGAGGTCCCTTTCTCCCCATTCCATAGGATCTTCCAGAGGTAGATTCTTTGAAATATATTATATATTGTTGAGATACACTCACCTAAAGGATTATTAGGAACACCATACTAATACGGTGTTTGACCCCCTTTCGCCTTCAGAACTGCTTTAATTCTACATGGCATTGATTCAACAAGGTGCTGAAAGCATTCTTTAGAAATGTTGGCCCATATTGATAGGATAGCATCTTGCAGTTGATGGAGATTTGTGGGATGCACATCCAGGGCACGAAGCTCCCATTCCACCACATCCCAAAGATGCTCTACTGGGTTGAGATCTGGTGACTGTGGGGGCCATTTTAGTACAGTGAACTCATTGTCATGTTCAAGAAACCAATTTGAAATGATTCGAGCTTTGTGACATGGTGCATTATCCTGCTGGAAGTAGCCATCAGAGGATGGGTACATGGTGGTCATGAAGGGATGGACATGGTCAGAAACAATGCTCAGGTAGCCCGTGGCATTTAAACGATGTCCAATTGGAACTAAGGGGCTTAAAATGTGCCAAGAAAACATCCCCCACACCATTAAACCACCACCACCAGCCTGCACAGTGGTAACAAGGCATGATGGATCCATGTTCTCATTCTGTTTACGCCAAATTCTGACTCTACCATTTGAATGTCTCAACAGAAAGCGAGACTCGTCAGACCATGCAACATTTTTCCAGTCTTCAGCTGTCCAATTTTGGTGAACTCGTGCAAATTGTAGCCTCTTTTTCCTATTTGTAGTGGAGATGAGTGGTACCCGGTGGGGTCTTCTGCTGTTGTAGCCCATCCGCCTCAAGGTTGTGCGTGTTGTGGCTTCACAAATGCTTTGCTGCATACCTCGGTTGTAACGAGTGGTTATTTCAGTCAAAGTTGCTCTTCTATCAGCTTGAATCAGTCGGCCCATTCTCCTCTGACCTCTAGCATTAACAAGGCATTTTCGCCGATGTTTTTCCCTTTTCACACCATTCTTTGTAAACCCTAGAAATGGTTGTGCGTGAAAATCCCAGTAACTGAGCAGATTGTGAAATACTCAGACCGGCCCGTCTGGCACCAACAACCATGCCACGCTCAAAATTGCTTAACACTAGAATTACCACAGCCTATGAAAAAACTCGGAATTCCGTCCTACCTTAAATTGCTTCTTAAATCACTTCACAACTCTCTGCCAGTGTCCTTTGTCCTCTAAATGTGCTGATAAAGAGAAGCTAGGAGCAGCTGGCTATTCTATCCCCCCACCAATTTAGAACGCGCACGAACTTCTCTCAGCTCAGGTCTTGATTGAGTATCTGGGAGTGAAGTGGAGTTTTAGAGTGGAAATAATAGATTGGTTATTTGGAACACACGCATTTCATGTCTGTTCCGTTTTTACAGTTATCTGTGTAAACACATTGTTAAAACAGAAACGTTTTTTATATTCTACTAGTAGATGACAAAATGTAGGCATAAACTATATAATGTATGAAGCCTGAAGTCCAAATATCAAAGAAACATTTTCACAAAAGATACAAATATAACACAACAATTGCGCTTTTATTCAAAAATATAACTGCAGAAACAAAAAGCCGCCTTAACATGCGACATTGACACCCGTTTACTGTAACTGCCTCCGTGGTGCAATAGAATCAGTTCCCGCCTGTGAATCAAAAGGTCGCGAGTTCGATCCTGCACCAGTCCGTTTTGAGAAGTAAGCTGCTCTTAGTCTTACTATTTTTGACTAAAAGCATATATTTGATTTCAGTCTGCTATATGCAATCATCAGACACTCCCCATCTGCCCGTTGTTTTGTTATACTTTTACACTAACATATGTTCCTGTGTTTGAGCATGCTCAAACGGGCATGCTCAAAAAATACACGTGTAATGCCACGAAAAGTGCACGCAGACACTTCATTTCGCAAACAAAACAAGTGCACTTTTATTCAAGACTACCTGTATAACCGAAGAAAAAAGAAAGCAAGTTACAGTAGGCGATTGATACGACAGCTTGCATGGTGCAATGCTAAGAAGTGCTGATTTCCATTCCGTGCTATATAAAATCATCACATTCAAATATTAACAGTTCCCACATACTCAAGGACCGTCCTTCCAACATTTACTACACGTGTACTTGTTGCAGTGTACACACCTCTCTGTGCTATGGTTCCTATTACACTGAATGAGCACCTGACACTGTACTTTCTTCCCTGGGGGAAGGTCCCACATCAGAGAATTTCCAGTTCCTGCATAAATTCACACCCAATCTGACGCTGCTCGTTTTCAAATAATATTGCATTAGTGCGATGATATTTTCACATATATTGTTTCTTTCTTTCAGGTGTGTAAAAGAAACCACACCATAGAGAGAAGTGTACATTGCTTCTTACAGGAAAAGGCGATGGAAAAAGTGCACTTGAATAAAAGTGCACTTTTGTTATACTTTTACACCAACATATGTTCCTGTGTTTGAGCGACATGGGCAGATGGGGAGTATCTGAAGATTGCATATAGCACCGAAGTTACTGCTCTTTACCATTCTCTCCTCTGCATGTCCTGGAGTACAAAAGAAACAGCATACAGCAACATGCGGGGACTGGCAGGAACACTCAATAAAACTGAATAAAATGAAAAGCAAGTGACGGTGAGATACGAAGAAGGCAGCTTAGCCAGCGTCTGTGTGTCAGAACCCTTTTTGGGAGGGATTGGGTGCGCGGGCGCGTTAGTATGCATCGTGGTACACTGCAGAGCTATAGCGTCTTTAGTGAAAACAGCCGTGTCAGATGGGGTTGTATGGATTGATTCTGAACGCGACTGAGAGAATGAAAAGTGAATTAAAAAAAAAGCTAACCTTTACAAGGATCATAAATTGCACCGGCTGTTACAGACTGAAATTAAATGCATGCTTTTACTCAAAAATAGTAAGACTAAGAGTAGTTTACTTCTCAAAACGGACTGGTGCAGGATCGAACTCGCGACCTTTTGATTCCAAGGCGGGAACGGATTCTATTGCACCACGGAGGCAGTTACAGTAAACGGGTGTCAATGTCGCATGTTAAGGCGGCTTTTTGTTTCTGCAGTTATATTTTTGAATAAAAGCGCAATTGTTGTGTTATATTTGTATCTTTTGTGAAAATGTTTCTTTGATATTTGGACTTCAGGCTTCATACATTATATAGTTTATGCCTACATTTTGTCATCTACTAGTAGAATATAAAAAACGTTTCGATTTTAACAATGTGTTTATACAGATTACTGTAGAAACGGAACAGACATGAAATGCGTGTGTTCCAAATAACAATCTATTATTTCCACTCTAAAACTCCACTTCACTCCCAGATACTCAATCAAGGCATGAGCTGAGAGAAGTTCATGCACGTTCTAAATTGGTGGGGGGATGGAATAGCTGGCTGCTCCTAGCTTCTCTTTATCAGCACATTTAGAGGACAAAGTATGCTGGCGGAGAGTTGTGAAGGGATTTAAGAAGCGATTTAAGGTGGGACGGAATTACAAGTTTTTTCGTAGGCTCTGGTAATTCTAGTGTTAAATCACCTTTCTTTCCCATTCTGACATTCAGTTTGAAGTTCAGGAGATTGTCTTGACCAGGACCACACCCCTAAACGCATTGAAGCAACTGCCATGTGATTGGTTGATTAGATAATTGCATTAATGAGAAATTAAACAGGTGTTCCTAATCATCCTTTAGGTGAGTGTATTGTCATCAAGACTGATCAATATGGCCTCTGGAATTGATACAGGTGTGAGATGCGGAAAGGTGGGAACCTGTTTTAGTTGAAACTGGTCCTGAAGTGATATTTGAGTCTCCTGCAAAAGCACTATCTAGCCTTTAAGCTGGTGACATTGTGATCGAGTCCTTTGATATTCCAGTTTACAATGTTCAATGACTGATCAGAGATATATTGTTTCTAAGCATAAGGGGTCATTTTATGATTTTAGTTATGAGCAATAACTCCATTAGAATCCATTTTTAACACTAAATTTCAGACATCTATTGCTGGCAGTTTCAGTTAGTGGGCGAGCATCTGAACTGACACTCCACATAATGGGGGTGAAAGAAACACAAAAATAATACTTTGCTCTCTTTCCTTTCTCTTCCCTCCCTAATCTTGCCTTCCCAAGTGAGGCTAAGACCAAAGATCACAGGATCCAAGTCCTCTAATATGCAAAGAGACCGAGTACGCCCAAAACACAAAAGATCTTCCAAGCAGCAATGAAATAAACAATAGACTGAAATAATAGCAATTGAATGCACACAGCTACAACTGAAACTACAGTCTAGGTAGAATAATCCTGGGGTAGGATATTAAACAGTCACCGTGATACAGAACAAGAAGAATAAAATATTATTTACAGGTTTAAAACTACTTCAGTATGTACTGCAGTAAAAAATATATTTTAAATGTCAAGGCCTTGTAATAGAAAACAAAAATGTTAAAATTTTAGAAATATTTTAATCTTATGATGAACAAATTCAACATAAATAAACATAAAAAAGAGGGAGAGGTGGGATAGCGGCCAACGCATTATGTTATGCAAAGTTCTGTTTGTGATTATGCTTTGTGATTGTCTTTATTAAAAAAAAAAAAAATTAAATTTACATGTTACTTCTATAAAAGCCAGATGGAATGTTATTCTACATTTTACCCAGATCGTTGTAGACACGGAACACACATAAAATGTATGTGTTCCAAATAACGATAAAATATTTACCCTATACAATTCCAGGTACCTCACACCCAGATAAACAGACTTGAGCTGGGAGAACGTTTTGAACCACTTGAGCTGTAGCTGTGGAGTTGGGGGGCTGGGAGAATCTAGGATAGCAGGCTGCTTGTGCTGATCAACACATTTGCAAAGCAAAAGACGCTAATGAAGAGGTGCGAAGGAATTTATAATTATTTTTTTCTTATGCTTCAGGGATTCTACTGTTAATCAGCAGCAGGCGCCACTTCTTCTATCTCCTCGACCCGAGTATTAAGTACGTGCTTTACTTTTTCCAGGTCAGCCCCAATTACTTTGATTTTTTTCTCTGTACTTTCATCTATTTTTGCTCTCTTCTTTCAGACTTAATATTATAGTGAAACCCCCCATCTTCCCCTTAATGCTCTGCTCTGAATACAGGTAGTATTTGTAACGGTTGCCACTGGAGACTCGCCTCCAACCCCACCCCATCCCCAGGTTTGGTTTATAGCTTGATAGCGACATATTTCCAATATCAACCTCACTCCCAGGGTCACTGGAGGGTGAACTGGATGCTTTACCAGGATATCTTTGTTCCTGTCTTAAATCTCAATCTGTCATATCCTGAGGTTGACCGTGAACTTGAGGCCAGCTTATACTTCAAAGGATTCTGAGTGATTTTTTCACTCTCTTTGGGGTATTGCTTTCCTTTTGGTTTCTTCTTCGTGTTGCATGTAAATTTTGCATCTTTTACATTTAACTTAGTTAAACACAAGAACCTTAAATAGAGACAAAAGAAAAACAAACACAGATGCCTGTGGAGCACCATCTCAGATGTCCAACTCATGCTAATGGATGAGATCAACTCTCAGATTATTTTAACCTTTGTGTGACAGAATGAGAAGCAAACACAGTCAACTTTTGCTTCATACCGAAGTAAGATGGCCGTTTCAGGTACATGTATTGAAATGCCTATTGGAACTATGCTCGAATGTTCACATCTTTCTCTCAAAAAGAAGTCAAGAATTAAGTAATTATTTCACAGATGAAATATGCCTTTCCAGACAGGCATACTAAGCATACATACTTAGTTCAATTTTATTAAAAACAAATTACAAGGTTTTAATGGTAAATTATAGCTTGTTCATGACAAAACAGAGTTTAGTAAAGCAACTTATATTGTACATCAAGTGGAAAGAAAAAAATGTACCTGCTTTTTCGCTGGAACATTTTTTGAATGAAAATGTAATTCCACTGAATATGATGCTGGCAAAAAATATAAAAGAGAACTGCATGAGGTTAATCTCGAAATTTTACCTCAGTATTCCAGGTAATATGTCAGCGGAAATTTGGATTAGGGATCCATTTTCTATTGGAGTCAAACTGTTACCAGAGTCTTTGACTTCACTACAAAAAAAGAGCTGATCAACTCTCCTGTGATGACAAGTATCCTACAAGAATTTAAGAAAATGGTTTTACCAGACTTCTGGTTGGCAAGATGAACTTAATAGCTGCTTATGAGAATAAGGCGATACAATTTTTGTTACCATTCAGTATAACATTCTTGCGTAAATCTGTCTTTTAGGCAATGCTATATATAAAAAATAAATACATAAGCAATCTGAACATTGAGCCAGATTAATGGCTAAAATTAAGTTAAGCTGTACCAAATATACCAACTTATGTTTAGGTAAACAAGCACAATCCTCCTATTAAAAACCTTGGTAATATTTTGAGTTATTGTATTTTTAGGATTATTCTGTTATTTTTCTTTTAAAATGTATACTAGGTTTTTCTTTTGTTTATCACATGTTCTATTTTTATATTAACAGATTTGAGCTTGGAAGTCAATCGTGGTTCATTAGTTCAGAAAAGGTATGCAGATAAAAATATTTGGGAACTCCTGGTCTAAAGAGTACACATATTTTCAAAGCTTCTGTGTCTTAAAAGGCATTTGCACTATATGTTTAATTAATTTCTTGTTCAGTTCTTATTTTATTATTCTGCACAACAACATTTTGGAATTGCTTCAGTTTATTTAAAGGTTCCTAATGAAAAAAATCACCACATAAGAACTACCAACTATTAACCAATGAAATTGAACCAACAAAAGCATCTAAACTGTATTCATTCTGAAAAGAACACACAAATACTGTAGATTAGAAAGTAAAATAAACCATAAACATCTCAATTTTTAATTATACCTTGATATAAATATTAGGCTATACCATCCACACCTAGCTTAATGTATACGGTTGCCAAAGTAATAGTGTCCCTACAACATTTTGACTGTTATAACTGCCAAGGGGAATGATGGGTAGGCAAAAAAAAAAAAAAAAAGTTTGTGGGATGAAGTGACTGAAGAATATTTGTAAACAGACTAAAAAGAGTGTTTTCAGGGATATGACTGATGCTAGTTTTATTCAAAAGAGGGACAAATACATTGCTAAATATTTTAGAAAACATTATAAGATATTACATAAAATATCACAACAACAAATGCATTATGGACACCAATATGAATTATATTATAGAAAATTATAAGAGAACATACCATCATTGCTTTGGAACTACATGGAAACAATCTTTTTTAGTTTACCAATTCCTCACTTCCATGCTTTATAATCCAAGACCTGTATAATATCCTACCAAATATCTTTAGTGTAACTAGAAAAAAAATCAATGCTAATATCTGTATCTCACAAGGTTGTGGTGGCTTCAGGTTTTAAATTGTAGCTCCTCAGCAAAATTTAGTAAATCAGCATAGTCTTACAAAGATGCCTAATGTAGATGTCTCTGGTAATTACAATAAAGCTCTATAGGTTGTCCGTATCAACATACAGTGAATATAAAAAGTCTACACACCCCTGCCAAAATCACTGATTTTGTGTAATATAAAAATGAACCCAAGATAAATACTGTCAGAACTTATTCCACCTTCACTGGAACATAGCAATCTATATGAAGAAGGTGAATATCAGAAACTGTTTAGTAAAAAAAAAAAGAAAAAACAAAATCCTGCTTGCATTAGTGTGTACACTTCCTAAACGAATATTTAGTTGAAGCACCTTTTGATTTTATTACAGCACTCAAGTCTTTTTGGGTAAATGTCCATCAGTTTGGCATATCTGGACTTCGCAATTTTTGTCCACTCCTAATTGAATTGTGAGGGCATTTCCTGTGCACAGCTCTCTTCAGGTCACCCCACAGATTTTCAATAGAATTAAGGTCAGGGTTCTGACTGTGGCATTCCAGAACATTGATCCTCCTTTGATGAGGCCACTGTTTTGTTGATTTTGATGTATGCTTTGGGCCATTGTCATGCTGAGGTTCCTCTTCATCTTCAGTTTCGAAGCAGATGCTTGAAGGTTTTGGGCCAAAACAGAATGATACTTGGAGCTATTCATGATTCTATACACCTCGACTAAATCCCCAGTCCTCCAGATGAAGAAAAACAGTCCCTACACTTGATGCTGCCTTTGCCATGCTTCACTGGGGGTATGGTGTTGTTTCGATGATGTGCCATGTTATTTCTGCGCCAAACACATCTTTTGGAATTATTGGACAAATAGATGAACCTTGGTCTCACCAGACCATAATACATTTTCCATATGGTTGTGGAAGACTGGGTATACCTTATTGCAAAGTTTAGCCAGGCTTGGATGTTTTTCTTTATGAGAAAAGGATTTTGTCTTTCTACCCTACCCCAAAACTCAGACATATGAAGAATACAACTGATTTTTGCCACCTGTAGAGAACAACCAGTACTTCCCAGGAAATTCTGCAGTTCCTTTAATGTTGCTGTAAAACTCTTGGTGGTCTTCCTGAAATTGGTAGACTTACTGTTGAGCCATATTTTCTCCACTTGCTGATGACGGTCTTCACTATGGTCCATGGGATGTTTAATGCTTTGTATATACCTTTTTGCACCCCTGTCCTTACTGATACCATTCAATGATGAGATCCCATTCATGTTTTAAAAGCTCTTTGCAGCCCATGGCTTTTGGAGTATGTTGCAAGAGGATATCAGAATACAGTAACAGTCAAATTTATTTGAGCTCAATCAGAACCACCTTAATTGATGTCAGGTATATAATAACTACTATTTGAGATGAGACTTATTGTGATTGGTGGATTCTGAACAGAGCCACATTTTTGATTATTAAAGGGTGTACACACTAATGCAACTAGGTTTTTGTATGATTTTCCCCCCTTTTTTCACTAGTTTCTGATTTGTTTTCATCTTCTTTGCATAGATTGCAATTTTTCTATAAAGGCGGAGTAAGTATGGACAGGATTTATTTTGGTTTCATTTTTTTATTATACAAAATCTGTGAATTTGTCATGGTTGTGTAGACTTTTTATGTCTGCTATATAATAATGATCATGCAAACAGTTCAGGCATGAGACTATATATGAGGGGACCAAGTACCATATTTGTGTATGCTTACTGATGCATACATTTGGGTAATTGAGACAACAATATTTTTCCATTCTTGGTTATGAAGTGCCAAACAGATTTACCCGCAAGGAAACTAATTTTTATCCGAGGTGATATACTAATCGGGATATTACTAAACTTTTCCCCCGTTTTAGATTAAGTATCACAACACCACTTGCACGGTCAAAAAGCATTGATGGCATTGCACTTAAAATCTTTCATCTGCAGTGAAAATATAACATTACATTTAGTCAAAGAGAGGGCTGTCTGTATGGCCTTTTATAAATTTGTTGCTCTCAGTTGTGGAAAAAGAATTCATTTTTGGGACACATACACTGCTATGACACTATGAAAATGACAAGTTCTTCAACACTTATCTGCACAACAACAACAAAAAAAAAAACCCGAAAACTTACTTTTTTAGCCCCTCTCTGAATGCTGCAATTTTTGCAAGACACATTTTTACTATCCCAGTGATCAGCTGCTCCACAAGTTAAGCACAGGTCTGGGTCGCATTCTCTCACAGCCAAGTAGCAAGGACACTGCTTCGTATTGCACTGAGCTTTACATCGGCATCCAGGAAAACGGTTCTGACCTGTGAG
>NC_053158.1:121515910-121518410 GCF_016835505.1 Polypterus senegalus
CAACAGTGCAGGCAGGGTGGAGTGGGTGGAGAAGAGTATCAGGAATGATTTGTGACAGACCGGTATCAGCAAGAGTGAAAGGGAAGGTCTACAAGACAGCAGTGAGATCAGCTATGCTATGGGTTTTAGACCGTGGCACTGACCAAAAAACAGGAGACAGAGCTGGAGGTGGCAGAGTTAAAGATGTTAAGATTTGCATTGGGTGTGACAAGAATGGATAGGATTAGAAAGGAGTACATTAGACTGTCAGCTCAGATTGGGAGACAAAGTCAGAGAGGCAAGATTGCGTTGGTATGGGCATGTGCAGATGAGAGATGCTGGGTATATTAGGAGAAGGATGTTAAGGATGGAGCTGCCAGGTATGAGGAAAACAGGAAGGTCTATGAGAAGTTGTATAGATGTGGTGAGAGAAGACATGAAGATGGTGGGTGTAACAGAGCAAGATGCAGAGGACAGGAGGATATGGAAAAAGATGATCCGCTGTGGCAACCCCTAACGGGAGCAGCTGAAAGTAGAAACTATTTTGACTCACATGGTGTCAGTTTTACATGACAGACCCCACTCGTCCCCTCTCAAGAAGGTAGGACAAGGGTTCACAAAAAAAGACAATGTGAAGAATACTTTCAAATACGACACACACAAACTAAACTACCTAGTTAGTGTGTCTAAATCAACCCTATCCCAGGTGGCTTTTGCCAAGATCTCTCCCAATACATTTTGCTTTAACTCAGTTATGTTATTTCATAACCTCTGAAGAGGAACACAGTGATAGGCCTAGAGGGACATGCACATTCTCCATTAACATGCACTTTTTGTATTAGAAGCGGTTTACACAACAACACTAGTAAGCAAAAGTGCAATTCCATGTCAAAGAAATGCGTGAGGCAAAAGAATCTTTTCTACTGAATACACACCTATATTGCATAAAAAATACATAAAACCAAGCAAAACATTTCTAATAACCACCCCATCAAAAAAGTACATTTATAATTAGAGCTCTGAAGCAATTATTGCATCGCTGGAGATGAAGTTGGTAAAACTGTACCAAATCCAACTCCAACTATAAGTAAATTGTAATATAATCTGCTAAAATTTCTAATTTCATATATACTAATTCAATTTAGCTATTTTTCTTCTAGTCTTCTAGAATACTGCTTAGGCAATTTTTTAATCTTTAAGTATTATTTAATAAATAATATAAAAAAGCCACAGCTGCATTGCTACAGTCTTTAAAACCTGGATGCTAAAAAGTTGCCTGATGGTTCACAATAGCACAGATGAAATGCCTTAGAACTTGTGTGTTGTGTGCTTTCCATCAACATTGTAAATATATTGGAATAATTACAAACAGAGGAATCGAGTCAGTGGTACCATAAATTAAGAAGTTGCAGTCAAAAAGTTGTGTATTGACTCCACAGCCCTGTTGATTTTAGATAATGATGTTAAGAGACAGTCTGAAAGAGTGAAAAAATGTAAGCCTAAAACTAATATGTATGGATCTGTAAAATGTACTGTTCATTAATGTATTTTTACAGTTTCATATGGCAGTTTTATGTTGGTGCAAGCTCAAGATAGCATGTCCCACAATGTTGAACTATGAAGGGGCTGACCGTTATTTTTGGCCTTATATCAATTGCCCAATCCCCATGTAAGCTGCAACTACAGATGTACTAGTAAACTAAGTAAAGAAGCTTTAAAAAAATATTCATATCCCCCAAAGAAAAAAAAAAAAGACAGGTTCAATTTAAATTCTGGTTCACACAAAACATAAAAAGAGACTATACGGTTATTCAGTGTCACAATGTGCAACATAAAAATCAGGATCGCTACTTAAACATATCTCAAAACAAAAGTCAAAATGAAACCTTTCTGACAATGGAACATGCCAGCATTGGCTAAGCTGTTTTAGAAATTCTACTTCGCTGAATAGGAACCATAGATACAAGATGAAGGAGAATGTGGTGAGAGCAAACTGCTCTTTTAATACTGCTTAAAACTCAAAAGAGTAATTTTCAGTCCAAACATACAGTATATGAATTACGGTTATATGAATCAGGAGTAAGCCTTTTACAAACCTTTCTTCAACTGAATCTTCCTGCAGTGTGTTGCCCACAACCTAAAAGAGAACAAAATGGGAAAGATAGGACAATGAGACGAAGGGAAAAAAATTCTAATATTCATCATAGCCACCACTTTTTCCTTCCGATTGAGGAATTTTAAATAGTCTGCCCATTTCACTTTTGCTCCTCTTCATTCAGAGATCATTTCAGACATGCTCCAACGTGTATTTCCCAATATTCACCACAACTCTATAAAAAGCTTTCAGAAATGCATAGCCTTTGTACCACTTCTGCAACAAGAGAAATACTGTCATCGAATGAAAATACATTCCGTTTCCACGGAATCTCACACTTTCAAAAGTGTTAGCTGTATTTTTGAGTTGGATTTCTAATTTTTAGAAATTTATAGTTGCTACATATATCCTCATATGAGCTGGCAA
>NC_053158.1:121528410-121662218 GCF_016835505.1 Polypterus senegalus
CAAAAAGTTAAATTTATTTGTGTAATTGAATTCTAATTTAAGTGAAATTCATATATTATATAGATTCATTACACACAGAGTGATATATTTCAAGCTTTTACTTCTTTTCATTTTGCTGATTATGGCCTACAGGTATTTAAAACTCAAAGTTCAGTATCTCAGAAAATTTGAATATTACAGAAGACTAATTAAAAAAAAAAAAGAAGTTTTTAATACAGAAATGTTGGCCTACTGAAAAGTATGTCCATATATATATATATATATATATACACAGTCAATACCTGGTCGAGGCTTCTTTTGCATGAATTAATGAGGCATGGCATGCCTATGGCACTGCTGAGGTGTAATGGAAACCCAGGATGATTTGATAGCAGCCTTCAGTTTGTCTCCATTGTTGGGTCTGCTGTCTCCCATCTTCCTCTTGACAATACCCCGTAGATTCTCTATGGGGTTTAGGTCAGACGAGTTTGCTGGCCAATCAAGCACAGTGCTACCATGGTCATTAAACCAGGTATTGGTACTTTTAGCAATGTGGGCAGGTGACAAGTCTTTCTGGAAAATGAAATTAGCATCTCCATAAAGCTTGTGTGCAGAGGGAAGCATGAAGTGCTCTGAAATTCCCTGGTGGATGGCTGCGCTGACCTTGGACTTGATAAAACACAGTGGACCAACACCAGCAGATGACATAGCTCCCCAAATCAACAGTGACTGTGGAAACTTCACACTAGACCTCAAGCAACTTGGATTCTGTGCCTCTCCATTCTTCCTCCAGACTCTGGGACCTTGATTTCCAAATGAAATGCAAAATTTAATTTAATCTGAAAAAAGGACTTTGGAGCACTGAGCAACAATCCATTCCGAAGGTAAGACGCTTCTGATGCTGTCTTTGGTTCAGGAGTGGCTTGACTTAAGGAATGTGACAGTTGTAGCCCATGTCCCAGATAAGTCTGTGTGTGGTGGATCTTGAAGCACTGACTCCAGCCACAATCCACTCCTTGTGAATCTCCCCCAAATTCTTGAATGGGCTGTGCTTCACAATCCTCTCAAAGCCCTGTTGCTTGTGCACCTTTCTTACACATTTTCCTTCCACTCAACTTTCCATTAATATGCTTGGATACAGCACTCTGTGAACAACCAGTTTATTTACCAACAACCTTTAGTGGCTTACCCTCCTTGTGGAGGGTGTCAATGCCTGTGCCACCACCACCTACTCAAAGCTTCATGATGCTCAAACAATGATGGACGGATTAAAAGGCAGAAGTCTACGTGACCATCATCATCATCAAGCCCTTCCGTGAGAATCCTAAATCCAAAGAGGACTGTTTCATTTATATTAGGTAGAATGCCCAGAGGGGACTGGGCGGTCTCATGGTCTGGAATCCCTACAGATTTTATTTTTTCTCCAGCCGTCTGGAGTTTTTTTTGTTTTTTCTGTCCCCCCTGGCCATTGAACCTTACTCTTATTCGATGTAAATGTTGATTTATTTTGCATTATAATTGTGTCTTTCATTTTTCTAATCTTTAATATGTAAAGCACTTTGAGCTACTGTTTGTATGAAAATGTGCTATATAAATAAATGTTGTTGTTGTTGTCTGTATTTTTGACAACTGTCAAGTCACTAGTCTTCCCCATGATTGGTTGGCCTACTGAACAAGAGTGCAAGACCATTTAAAGGCTCAGGACACCTTTGCAGGTGTTTTGGGTTAATTAGCTGAGTGGAATGACACCATGAGTCTACTATATTGAACTTTTCACAATATTCTAATTTTCTGATACAGTAATCCCTCGCTATATCACGCTTCGACTTTCGCGGCTTCACTCTATCGCAGATTTTATATGTAAGCATAACTAAATATATAACGCGTTTCGCTGCTTCGCGGGTTCTGCGGACAATGGGTCTTTTTACTTCCTGTACATGCTTCCTCAGTTGGTTTGCCCAGTTGATTTCATACAAGGGACGCTATTGGCGGATGGCTAAGAAGCTAACCAATCAGAGCACGCAGTTAAGTTCCTGTGTGCTGAATGCGATGTTAACCAGGAAGTCTCGTCTCGCTCATTCAGCATCAACGTGTTTCGATGTGTAAAGAGTTAACTTTTGTGCTCTTTTGTGTTTATCTTTGTGCATAGTCAAGCCCTTCATTACGGCTCCAAAACGATCTGCTCCTGCTACTGCTTCAGGGTCTGTACCCAAGCGCCAACGGAAGATGTTAACGATTGCCGAAAAGGTAAACGTCTTGGATTTGTTGAAGGAAGGGAAAAGCTACACCGCTGTAGGACGCCATTACAGCATCAATGAGGCTACGATTCTTTTATTTAAAAAGTAGGAAAGGAATATAAGATCTACGGCTGCAGTGTCCTTTTAACCAGGGTGCAAAACAAGTTGTAAGTGGATATAATAAGGCAGTAGTCTGGATGGAATCTGCTTTAGGGATTTGGATTGAAGAAGAATAACGGCGGTGCTACACAGTTGCCTGGAGTGGCTCCTTTAGAAGGGCTGTAACGCTCTCCTTTGTTGTGCAGTAAAATTAAACTCATCTTTATCGGACAAGTCATCGTGTCATTGTTGGTGAGTAACCATAATTAATTTTCTACTTACAGTACTTAGTACATGTACGTACGTTTAGTGTCACTGTACACATTTACTGTATACAATTTTTCTTGCATTGTATGTATTTATTGCTGGTGGCCTGTCTATCATAATGGCTGTAACATATGTGATATCGGAGACACTCGATATCTTTAAAATAATATTTAGGTTTTACTGTATATAAACAGTGTGTTTACATACATAATTTCAATGAATCTTACCTAATATCTAAGAGAATACAAAGGGATTATGCTGTATAACTGTGCAGGGAATATTTATAAACAATGTGGGAGAGTTTATAAGGGCTTAAAATATATAAAAATAACCATACAAACATATGGTTTCTACTTTTCAACTATCGCGGGGGGATCTGGAACGCAACCCCCGCGATCGAGGAGGGATTACTGTATACCGAATTTTGAGTTTTCATTAGCTATAAGCCATAATCAGCAAAATGAAAAGAAATAAATGCTTGAAATATGCCACTCTGTGTGTAACCTTTTGAATTGATTACTAAAAAAAATTAACCTTTTGATGATATTGTAATTTATTGAGATGCACCTGTATCTATGAGAGTTGTCAACTTTCATAGCTACACAAACAATGACACATTTGTACTTAATAACTGATCAATGGTGCCGCTATTTACCTGTGCTTTCTTTTCTTTTTTCTTGGAGGAGTATCTACATCTTCAGTGGGTGCACGGGCAATGATACTAGATTCTTTCACTCTGAATTCATAAACCTGAAAAAAGCATAAAATATTCCTTAAGAGTCAAAATATTATTACCTTGTTAAAACATACAATTCACCCTAATGAATAAATACAGGATGATTCTAACGGGTGGGACCCAGAGTTGTTATGAATTACTGTCTTAATAATGAACCAATCCAAATGAAATAAAGCTCACAGTATTAATAGATAAATGTATGAACTTATTTGTGAATGAACTGGATGACCATGAGATCAACGAAGATTATTTCAAGCAAGATGGGGCAACCTGTTATGCACGTCAGCTCGCAACATTGCACAAATCGTTTTTTGGCAATCTGGTCATTTCAAACTGACTATGTTCACCTTGTTTCCCGAACCTGTCACCTCCGGATTTCTTCCTTTAGTAGTGCTGAAAGGAAAAGTGTACAAGAACAAGCCTCGTACACTGGAACAATTACAGCAATATATTGAATAGGAAATTGCTGCCATTACCTCTACAATGCTTGTAGATACCTTTGCCAATATGGAGTGCTGTGTTGATCTGTGTTTGCTGGAAGACGATGACCATTTCCAAATGTGAATAGATCATTTACATATCTATCAAGGTATGCACTGTATATATTTTGTTTCTATCACTTCACCATTACATGAGTAAACACATCATAACTTGTGTCTCCACCCATTAGAATTTCCCTGTATAAACAAACATGCTGAGGCATTACCACTGTATTGTAGCTCCCTTTTTTAGCAATGAGAGGCTGAGTAGAGAGAAACCAATGTTAATGCTCATAAAGAAGGATAAATATGCTTAAAAGAATCAGGTTCTCAATTGCCAAAAGTTCATGAATAACAAAAAACTGAAAAATAACTAATTTAATGGTCCACATTGCATTTTTAAGAGGTTATTTTTTGTTGCAAATTCCAGTTGAAGTGATTTATCTCATTTTAAAGGTTAATAAAATCTGGATCACAAAAACTATATTTTTTAGCTTTTCTAGTGCCTTCAGGTGTCTCTTTTAGCTTGACGTTAATCACTCTCATAGGGTGACGTATGTGATAAGAATCCAGAATGTCGACTGGCTGGTAAGACTTGGCAGGATGGTCACCAGCTTGGAAGCTATCCAACCAAAAATAAAAACAAGCTGCACCTGGAAGCCTTGTAACAAAACAGTCAAATTATGTAATGATTTGAAAAAAAAAAAATCAACTTCTGTCATACAGTACAAAGCAAAGATAATGTGAAAAATTTAAACTTAATTTGAATATTTAAAATGCAATATATATTTGAATGTATTTGACCTAAGATATAAATGAAACAGTCCTTAATATTCAAAGACTGCACTATAATAATGTTCAGAAAAAATTATTTTGGATAATCATAAACAAAGCAAAAATAAAACTTGTGTGCCCTGACTGCTTCCATATTCCAGCTATACATGTGTTACTAAATTTTATAAAAAGTGCTTATAGAAAGTTTTTAAGAGAAATGAAGATATTGCCATTCTTTATGTTGGAACTATACTTAAGTAAAATTTAAATTATCTTCATTCGTTTTAAAAAATAAAACTGGTTTATTTTTGTTTAGGCTATTAACTATTACTGGAAAACACAGAACCTGCCTATATACATGTATATATATATACATATGTATATATTGTACAGTAAACCATAAACATGAAAAACTTTTCATCTCATATTTTCATGATCAGTGTTAGACATAAATAATAATAATAATAATAATAATAGATTTTATTTATATCGCGCTTTATATTTAACAATCTCAAAGTGCTACAAAATAAGAATAAAATTAACAAACAAAAAAATCTATAGAAATAATTTAACAAAAAGCCTTTCTAAAAAGATACATTTTTAGGTTTCGTTTGAAGGCATCAATCGACTGTGGGGCTCTCAAGTAGTCGGGAGGGAATTCCACAGCCTCGCCACCAAGAAAAGGCTCTATCACCCATACTGCTAAGTTTAGTTCTGGGAACTTGAAGAGTGTTGGTATGCACAGAGCGGAGGGTGCGTGAGGAAGTATGAGGGATAAGGAGTTCCTGTAAATACAGAGGAGCAGATCCATAAATGCACTGATGGGTAAGGAGGGAAACCTTGTACTCAATTCTAAGTGGTACAGGGAGCCAGTGAAGGGTTTTCAAGATAGGAGTGATGTGGTCATGCTTTCGCACCCTCATCAGGATCCTGGCAGCACTGTTCTGAATGTACTGGAGTCTCTGGATACTCTTGCCAGGAATCCCAATGAGGAGCGCATTACAGTAATCCAGCCTGGACGAGACAAAGGCATGGACAAGCCTCTCTGCATCTGCCAGGGTAATTGTTGGATGGAGTTTAGCAATGTTCCTGAGATGGTGAAAAGATGACTTACAGAGATGTTTAATGTGGGTGTCAAAAGTTAGTTGAGAATCCATTTTAACACCCAAGTTTGTAACAAATGTAGAAAGAGGTATCTTTTTCCAGAAAAGGTGATACTGGTGATGGTAGTGGAACGAAGCTGGTGTGGTGTGCCAACTAAAATGGCTTCTGTTTTAGATCTGTTTAGCTGAAGGAAGTTGAGCCTCATCCATGCCTCTATTTCCTCCAAACAAATAGTCAGTGTAGATGTTGGCAGAGGAGCAGTAGAGGAGGTGGGAGTAGTCCTAAGATAAAGCTGAGTGTCATCGGCATAACAATGAAAGAAAAACCATGTCTGCTAATGACACTTCCAAGGGGGAGCATATAAATGTTGAAAAGGATGGGGCCCAACACAGAGCCCTGTGGAACACCACAGGTAACATTATGGGTGTGAGATTTTGCTGCCAAGAGCGACATACTCAGTTCTACTGGTCAAATAAGATGTAAACCAATTTTGAACAGTTCCTGAAAGTCCAAGGGTGTATTGCAGACGGTGAAGAAGAATATTATGATCAATTGTATCAAAAGCAGCTGTCAGGTCAAGGAGAATGAGTAAAGAAGGAGAACCAGTATCTGCTGACATCAGAAGGTCATTTGTGACCCTGACCAGGGCTGTTTCGTGCTATGGCCAGGGCTTAAAACCAGACTGAAACTTTTCAAACAGATTATTCAGTTTGAGATGATCACGAAGTTGTACTGCAACTATTTTTCCAGAACTTTAGAAAGAAATGGAAGATTAGAGATGGGTCTATAGTTAGACAGAACTTCAGGATCCAGGGTGGGGTTTTTTAGTAGAGGTCTGATGACAACAGTTTTTAGTGCTGAAGGAATATGGCCAACCAAAAGGGATTAGTTTATAATCCTGGTGATAAGTGTAGAAATAGCAGAAATGTTGGCCTTCAGCAAGGCTGAGGGAAAAAGGTCCAGGGAACTGGTAGACGGTTTCATTTTCCTGATGACGTCCTCCACCTCTTCCCGTGTGGCAACAGAGAAGGAGCAAAGGGGCTGGACAGTCTCAGGCAGCGGTCGACAGTTGAGGATAACAGAAAATCCATGGTAGAGAGGTTTAAGCGAATATTATAAACCTTTTGTCTGAAAAAATTGATATGCAGATTACACATCTCATCAGTGGCCTCGGAATGAGCACATGAAGGAGGTTTAAGAAGATGATTTATAGTAGAAAAAAGTTTTTTTGGATCCCTGGAGCTGTTTGTAATGATGGTAGAATAGAATCTGGACCGTGCAACCTTCAAAGCTTCCGCATACGCCTCCTATGTTCCCTATAGGCCTGTTTGTGAACAGTCAACCCAGAAGCCTTGAGCCGTCGCTCAAGGACACGCAGCCGCCTTCATTTTTCGCAGCTCGCAGGTGTACCATGGTGCTGAGCACGAAAATGAGACGGACCTAGACGTTAAAGGGGCATGAAAGTCAAGGAGACTGATCAGAGACTGGTTGTAGAGATCAACGAGGTCAGCAACAGAGCTGGAACTGGTAAGACATCCACATTGATGTTCTTCAAATTTCTAAAATGAATCTGCCGTTTTGGTTTGGTACGAGGGGAGAAAAAGGGTAGCTCCATTGACACTACTTTGTGGTCTGAAATACCAAGATCATAAACCTGTAAATTACTAATTAAAGCAAAGTTTGAAATAACCAAGTCAAGTGTATGACCCCTAGAGTGTGTGGGGACATCAACATATTGTTGTAAGTTGAGGGAATCTAACAACTCAAGAAAATCAACAGTGAGATAACCTTTAGGATTATCAATATGAATATTTATATCTCCCAGGATTATGATGTTGGCAGAGGTGGCACACAATGTTGTGAGAAGATCAATCATTTCCGGAATAAAAGCAGAGTTAGGTTTTGGAGGTCGATAGATAAGAAGAACAGTCATGGGAAAAGGGGGCTTGCATTTAAATGCAAGACACTCGCAGGAAGATGTTACAGGTAACGAAATAGGGACACCCCATTACCTGACGATAGATGATGGCTAAACCACCACCACGCCCAGTGCTGCGAGCTGCTTCCAAATAACTGTAGCCAGATGGACATGCTTCATTTAAGGCAGAGTAAGCCTCTGACTGGTGCCAGGTTTCTGTTAGACACATGAAGTCAAGTCCCTTCTCCCTGATGTGTTCTTCAATCAGTGTGGATTTATTGCTGATGGATTGAGTATTAAACAATTCAAATTTGACCAGCGATTTTGGAGTAAATCTCAGTACAGGTCTCAAAACATTAAAATCCACTCCACGCAGCTTGGGATCCGCTCCACAAAATAAATCCAGCCGGGGATGTAAGGATCTCGCGGTATTTCTCACAGTGGCTCGGTGGTTTCCACGCTAGAGTGCAGAGATCTCGATACTTCTAATGTTTATAGTATTTGAAACAACGGTGCTCTGATGACGCATCACACGTGCGACAGGTGACCAAAAGGATGGAATGTTAGTAGCAGAGCACTTTTGCTGTTTATTGAAAATGAACTTCCGACCAGAGCCTCTATGAATGTAACGAGGACGGCGAAGAAGTCCAAGTTCTTTAATGATGTGGATGTTAATTCCAGGAGTGGTTACAGGATTTAGTCGTCGAAGTTGTAAACTGGAATAGCTGAGCACCATTCCAACTGAAGAGGGAGAAAAAGATACCATCCAGATAATGCCGCAAAATCCACAACAAACGGTAAAGCAGAATATCCTGACGGCAGGTGAGTAGACACAAAATCTTGATAAAAATCCGTAGAATCCACGGCAAACAATAAAAACAGTATGTCCAGACAACAGGTGAATAGACAACAAAAATTTGATAAAAAATGCGTAAAATCCACGACAAACAATACTACAAACTCAGACTCAGAGGGAGAAGCGGCGAACATTCAACGCCAGCGTCCTCTCCCTCTGTGGGCCACCTGACATAAACATGAAACACAATTTGAATGGGATTGAGCTTTTGTATTGAAGATCCACCTAGCATTTACTTAACTATTTTTGGTAAAAAATACTTTGTACATTGTGAGCATGCGACTGGATAACTGACGTGGATTATGCGGCATGGGAAACTTGAGATTGTTTTTTTATAGATGCAGCATGTATCCCTTTAAAATTTGAAACATTTTTCTCAATGTCTCAAAGAGTCCGATAACACCAGAGAGGATCACTATAACAGCAGAATATTATTTCAAGTAATCAATTCACCATTACTGTAATTGACCTGGATAATTCACTATTGGGGTGTGCAATATTGCCAAAAAATTATATCTCGACAATTTCTAGGACTTTGACAATAACGATAATTAGATGACATTTTCTATCCATTAAAAATGTGTTTGTAAAAATCAAATTGATCTAGATTGGTCTTGTTAATAGGTTACTAATTGTAGCTTACTAATGGAAACAGTTAAGGTAAACAAGTCTTATTTACTTAAAAATGAAGTAAAATAACACAAAAACTTTAAATCATCAGTCAAAGCATTACTGAGATCAAACAGTGCAAGTATGAGTAAACCACTTGAAAGTGGCCCACAGGATTTACACAAAAAATGCACTAAGACCCACAAAACTATTATATAATGAGAACATTTTAAACAGATGCCCTTAATGTAAACAAGATATGAATCCAAAGGGAATAAATTACTAATCATAACAGAACTACCAGTCATCAACATTATGGTAATCAAACTGCTCGACTGTAAGGTGAACTATGCAGCATACAAGCAAGGACTAAAACCAAATATACTGTACTATAGTGTAAAAATCCAACGTTCTATCACATACTGCACAGGAAAAAAAAGCATTTGTAAACAAGTTCTGTCATATATTGCACAAAGATACAAAGACCCAAACCTATAACATTTTTAAACAAATTACTAACTTCAAGTTCTGTCCAATATTGTAGAAAGATATCAGAAAAAATAAAACTGTAAAATTGTACTGAGGACATTCCAAGTTGGGTGACAGAAACACCAGTCTGTCCACCGCATCTAGCTTCAGAGGAGCACAGTTACATATAATAATTCATCCGGTTCAGAAAGCCCTCTTCAAAAGGCTGTTGAAGCAGGGATGCACAGATACGTTTTTGCCAGCTTCCCTAATTTGGGGAAACATACTTTTTGTGTTTTCCACTACTCAAGTGGATTTACATCACTGCCCACCTCAGCTATTATCAAGTAGCTCTTGATCTCTTGTACAATGGCAGTGTGCAGTGTCTCTCCTTCCCTGAATTTCTGTTTATTTTTTAAAAATAAATACCAAAAGACCTTTTTTCTTCTTTGCTCCCTCCCTTGTGTCATCACAGGCTCCAAATTCTGTAGCCATAGCGGCAGGATGGAGCTGGGCAAGGATGCGGGGATCTGTGTGACTGTTTAAATGGCAGTCATTTTTTAATGATGATGGTGGGTTCCAGATGACAGTACGCTGTGCATGGTCTGGCTGCCGCTTCTCACCGGTGTCTTTTAGCTCTGTTTTGCTTTGTTGCTCTTACTACGTCATCTGCCTTGCTCGTGCTGTTTATGTTTTATGGACAGATTCTCACTGGATTCCTACTGGAGCTTTTGTAAAGTTTTATTCTGTTCCCTGCCTATATTCCACGAGCCCTCTCCCCTGTACTCTCCCTGAGCCTGCATGGTTGGTGAGTAAGTCTTAACTTTCTTAGTTGACTAGGATTAAGACTTTAACTGACTTTGTCTATTGCTCAATTGGAATTAGTTTATGGGTTCTGGTTAACATGGTGGTAGCTGTTATTGCTTTTTCTGAAGATGAATACCTACTTTTCAGCACAATTATGCGCTTACCGTATGCACTCCAGACCGGATGCGGTGACTTACAGCTTATGTATGGAGCTTGGCATTGCTCATCTGCAGTATATATACCGCACTTCTCTGCGTCATTTTAATATTACCTGTGCATCCGCCAACACCATTTCCACGATTTGTTCTATTAGACCTGTTTTCTCAAAAAGACTATCTGCAGGATGATGGAGTAGGCAGAGGAACTGGCTGAGACACCTGCCGCAAATATCGACTGGAGTAACCAAGGATAAACCCCGTCTGACGGCCCGAGATGGTGGATTGGTGGTGGTTCAGCGGGATTGTCTTAAAGCAACCACTGTTGATTTTCATAATGTTACGTCTTTTGAATACCTGATTGTTAAAAATCACTGGAAAGGCTTCACTGCACATTATATTAACCTACAGGCCTCCTAAGTTTCAGTTGGATTTTTTCTCTTAACTTTATGAAATACTCACTCTTGTCTGTGGCATGTCTACTGCTGTCCATGTGTTTATGAGCTATGTTCAGTACTGGATGGTTTCAGTTTTGTGCAGCAAGTTGGTTTTTCAACCCATGCACAGGGTCATATTCTGGATCTTGTATGTTCCACTGGTCTGCAGAATTTCTGTACAACTGGTACTGTTATTGGTATCTCAGATTATAAGCTGACTGAATTTAGTGTCACTTATCCCCTCCCTAAAATAAGTCTAAAATCTAAAATAACCTATCGTAATATCAAGAATATTTGATCAGTTATCCTTCTATGTCTGTTGGTGCTTCCTGTCTCCATTTTTCTGGGTTGTCTTGCCCTATGCAGATTTTATCTCTATATAATTCCATATTGTCACAAATTTTAGATCATTATGCACCTATTAAATCCTTGATTGATCCTACTACCTAGACATCTCCATGGTTTACAGCAGAATTGTGCATCATGAAACAAACTGGTTGCCACTTGGAAAGGCTCTTGAAGAAGACTGGTCTGGCTGTTCACACCCTGGCTGACACCGAACACCTAAAGGTGTTATTTGCTGCACGTTCAAAGTACTATTCCACCCTTATTGACTTTGGTACTTGTCACAAAGGGTCTATTTTTAATACAATTAACGGGCTTTGTCAACCTGCTGTTAAAAATCCTTATTCCTCTGTTGAGCGCTGTAATCTATTTTTGGACTATTTTCAGTCAAAAATTATGACCATATATTAAGGTTTCTCTACTAACCAGTCCTCATGTCTGTCGACCGATTATACTTCTAAATCTACAGTGTATTATTTAAATTTAACCCCACTACATCAACTTATATTGCTGAAGTAATATCTAAATGAAATCAATCTACCTGCCACCTAGATCTTGCACCTACTTTACTGATTAAGGCTTGCACTGACAAACTTTCTGCTCCCATTTCTCACTTAATCAACTATAGTTTTTGCACCTGGATTTAAAAACTACTGCTGTAACCTGTTTTAAAAGAAACCTGGCTCAGATCCGTTACAGCTAAAATTTTAGCACCCCATTTTGAATCTTCTATTAATGGCTAAGATCTTTGAAAAGGTTGTTGTTACTCAACTCAATCAATGATTATTTAAACTTGCATAAACCTGCTTGAGCCTTTTCAGTCTGGACTCTGAGCCCTACATAGCACTGAAACTGCTTTACTTAAGGTACCCAATGACTTACTTATAACCGCAGATTCTGGGATGGCCACTATTCTAGTTCTCGACTCAAGCACAGCGTTTGATACAGTTAACCACAATATTTTACTGTCACTATTTTCAGCATTGGTATCTCTGGTGCTGCTTTTTCTTGTTCACATCATACCTCAGTGATCGCCAGTATTATGTCTTCATAAGGGAGCAGCCGAAAGAAGAAGAAGAAGGGAATACAAATCTGCCACTACTTCACTCATACAAGGAATCCCTCAAGGGTCAGTTCTAGGTCCAATCCTCTTTAACAACTATATGCTCCCATTAGGTGAGATTATTCGTCGGTATGGTTTAAGCCTCCACTGCTTTGCCGATGACACACAACTTTATATAAGTGTTAATGCAACTGCAACATCTTCACCTGTTGCACTGACTGACTGCATTCAGGAAATCAATCATTGGATGACAGATAATTTTTACAAATTAATCCCGATAAAACAGAAATCTTATTAGTTGGTACCAAATCTGTCCTCTCTACCCTTTGTGGGTTAAAAATAGACGTTGATGGGATCCTGGTTGAACCATCGGCATCAGTCCGTAATCTGGGCATCATCTTTGATCAGCTACTTATTTTCAACCACACATTAGCTCGATAGTACAGACAGCTTTTTTCATCTTCGTAACATTGCTCATCTGCATTCTGTCCTCAGTGTGAAAGATACTGACTATTGCAATGCATTGTTTTATGGCCTCCCGACTAAATATCAAAAGATCACTGTATGTTCAGAATTCTGCTGCTCATTTAATTACACACACTAAAAAAATTTGCTCACATCACTCCTGTTCTCTATAATTTGCATTGGTTACCAGTTTCTTCAAGAATCAAATATAAAATTATTCTTCTCACCTTTAAAGCCCTTCATGGTTTAGTCCCTTATCTGTCTGAGCTGCTGCTTCCTTACACTCCTGCCTGTGCATTAAGATCATCTGATGCTAACTTACTCCCTGTACCTAAATGCAGATTAGTAACTATGGGTGGCAGAGCTTTCAAGTGTGATAGCCCCTAAAATTTGGAATGCTCTTCCTCTCAGCCTTCACGAGGAAAAATCTATTATTCATTTCAAACTCCTGTTAAAAACACATCTTTTCAGTGAGTATTATTCATTTTCTTGTATGTCATTTCTATTGTCTCGTTAATGTGTTTATTGAATTGTAAAGTGTCCTTGAGTGTATGAAAGGCGCTACATAAATAAAACGTATTATTATTATTTAACACTGGAATTGCCAGAACCTAAGAAAAAACTCGTAGATCCGTCCCACCTAAAATGCTTCTCACCTCTCCGTTAGCGTCTTTTGTCCTTTAAATGTGTTGATAAGCAGCAAACAGCAAGCAGTCTGCTATCACATCCCCCACCCCACACAGTTTTCTCAGCCAAGTCTGTATACCTGTGTGTCAGTTGCTTAGAGTTGTATAGAGTGAGAAGTCAAGCAAAATGACACCTTTTATAAATACTATATCGTTATTAGGAACATAATTGACAAAATGTAGACATAAATTGTATAATGTGTGAAGCCTGAATTCCAAAGACCAAGTAAACACTTTCACAAAATGTTCAAGGAAAAGACAACAGCTTCTGTGGCGTAGCGGTAAGATTTGCTAATTTGTAATCAAGAGTTCCTGGTTCGATCTCAACTTACTCCTATATTAGCCATTTTCAGTAGTGAGCTGTTCTTATTGTTAATATATTACAGTACACACATACACTTGGTTTGCGTCTGTAACACACGGTGTACATTTGTAGGACTTGGAAAAGTTAGTTTTTCTTTCACTTTTATTCTCTCTAAATCACAATCACGATAAATACTTTTTTGTTAATAGTCGACACAGACTGCTCAGCCAATCAGTGCACAGCAGGCCTGTTGCGCCTTAGAGACCCGAGTTCGATTCCCCACTGGGGAGGAAGTGTTTTTTTTTTTTCTTTTTAACCAAATAAAGTGGTATGCACTGTCAGTCAGTAAGATTGTTGTATTTTCATGTAGAATAATCCTTTTAAAATATTATTTTTAACAATTGAGACTGCAATTAACATGAACAAGTGTCTTTATAACTGTTATTTTTAAGATCCATAAGACACAGATGGACAGAGCACTGCATAATAGACAGATTGAGAAGTCATTAGATATATAAATAAACAGGGAAGGCACTATATAATATACTAGCAAAATACCTGTGCTTCGCAGCGGAGAAAAAGTGTGTTAAAGAAGTTATGAAAAAGAAAACATTTTAAAAATAACGTAACATGATTGTCAATGCAATTGTTTTGTGACTGTTATGAGTGTTGCTGTCATCAAGGATTTGATTATCATTATTTGTTTCAATCTGGTTTGTATTTGGAAGATGTGTTGTGTTCAAGTTTCATTCCGTGTTTGTCTAGTCTATCCCTGACCATCTCACCTTCGTTGTCAACCGTTGTAAAGATAAAAGGTTTCATTCATCGAAGTGATCACTAGCCAAATCGGTACTCGTGAATCTAAGATGTTCAACAGGCATTCCCGGTATTAAGTTGTGGATTTGCCTGCAAATATTTAGCGGCAGCGTGTCCATGAACGTAAAAAAGTTTCTCTCGCACTTTTGCCGAGTTTGTGCCAAACACTATTCTATCCCTGACCATCTCATCTTCGTTTGCATAAACACAGTCCTTCACCAGCAATTTTAACTCCGTTACAAAGTGATCAAAAGTCTCGTTTATACCCTGCGTCTTCTCATTAGATTTGTATCTTGCGAATATCGTATTCGTCGTAGACATGACAAACGCCAGCGTGTCTATAAACTTAATTTAAACTTACGATTTACACCGTGCTTTGTTTCTGCACTTATGAATATGCTTGTATGCGTCACTCACTTCATATTCTTTTGCTGCCTTCTCAATTGTGTAATGTGTGTCTTGTTTAGTGCTCTTTGGAGCTCTTGCTTGTTCTCTGCATACTGTTTTCACAGTCAGTTCACGTGAGCCGCTCGAAGCACATACATCAAAGGTTCTCAGCTGTGCTTGTGCCATCTTGTGTGATCTTGAGATGTCCACAGCTTTATTTAATGTTAGCTAAGACCCGGCACTTAAAAGTTTCTCTCGCACTTTTGCTGAGTTTGTGCCAAACACTAGTCAATCCCTGACCATCTCATCTTCGTTTGCATAAGTACAGTCCTTCACCTGCGAATATTTAGCGGACGGCCTTATATGGGCAGGCACTCAATTACTTGACGATGAGGCGTGACGATGAGGGATGCAACTCCGCCTCACACGGCGACCGAGCTGCAGGCTTTGGCCGTATATATGTACGTAAGCAGGTTCCAGTTATGACCGTTACGTGTAGAATTTCGAAATGAAACCTGCCTAGCTTATGTAAGTAAGCTGTAAGGAACGAGCCTGCCAAATTTCAGCCTTCTACCTACATTGGAAGTTGGAGAATTAGTGATGAGTGAGTGAGTCAGTCAGTCAGTCAGTCAGTGAGGGCTTTGCCTTTTATTAGTATAGATATAAAAAACAGCTAAGGGGATAGATATATAGCTATTGCGCATCTTTATGTGATCCAAATAAATATCATGCGAGCTATAGCGCATCTTTATGTGATCCAAATAAATAACGTGAGCTACAGCGCGTCTTTATGTGATCCAAATAAATAACATGTGAGCTATAGCGAGTCTTTATGTGATCCAAATAAATAACATGCAAGGTTTTGTGTGTCTTTATGTGATCCAAATAAATAACATTTGAGCTGATTTATTTACTTATCTTCCTACAGCATAAAGTCACAAGTGAACTGCAGAGCATCCTCTTTGATTATCAAGGGCATGCTCACAAATTACACATGTAATGCCACGAAAAATACCTGCTGATACTTTAGTACACGAGCAATGGTACGAGAATGCAGTTTTTTTGGGCACATACACCACACTAGTGTTTAGATCTGGATGGTGTAGTGTTGGCAAGCTCTGTAAGCCGTGCTGTTTCTTTGAAGGACAGGTGATTGGCAGGATGACGCCGGACTTCGTCCTGTATTCAAACGGTGCCATCTTTCTCCTTTACTCCTGGTGTAGCTGTTCAAGTTTCCAGACACACACACCCAGCCCCCCTTCCGATCTGACACCGTTTTCAAATAAAGACATGCTATAACAGAGGTGAACTCGGATCGGAGAAAACAGAAGCCCTCCCCACCAGGTGCAGCTGCACGTTGTTCTTATATGTGAGTGGACGTTTCTTGTGGGAGGGCTTCTATTTTCGCACTAATGCAATATTATTTGAAAATGAACAGCGTCATATCAGGTTTGAATATATGCTGGCGCTGTTACTGAAGGCGTGAGCTTATTCAGTGCAGCAGGATCAACGCACAGTACATGCAATATTATTTGAAAACGAACAGCATCAGATCGGGTGTGAATGTATGCTGGCACTGTTACTTAGAGTCAGATCAGGAGCTTATTCAGTGCATTATATAGTTTATGCCTACATTTTGTCATTTACTACTAAAATATGAAAAAGTTTCTGTTTTACAAATGTGATTACACAGATTACTGTAGAAACGGAACACACATGAAATGTGTTTGTTCCAAATAACGATCTATTATTTCCACTCTAAAACTCCCCTTTACTCCCAGATGAATGATGATTAATCCCCTTAGGATTAATAAAGTATCTATCTATCTATCTATCTATCTCTCTATCTCAGATAATCGATCAAGGCATGAGCCGGGAGAAGTTTGTGCACGTTCTAAGTCGGTGGGGGGATGGAATAGCCGGCTACTTGCAGCTTGTCTTTATCAGCACATTTAGAGGACAAAGGACGCTGGCGGAGAGGTGTGAATGGATTTAAGGTGGGCCGGATCTACAAGTTTTTTTGTAGGCTCTGGTGATTCTAGTGTTAAATAATTAAAGAAAAAAAAAGTGCTTTGGAACTGAGGACTCCTAACCAAGATGTCTTGTTAAATAAAACCCGCCCAATAGGCATATGCTTCCTATAGAAGTAAAAACAATCTGTTTGAACGAATTATGCAATTTGTTCAAACTGATTAATAATTCACCTAAACTGATTGTTTTTTCCTTACACTTACGAGGCACTGTACTAGATCAATTTCTCTTAAATTGCATTTTATTGAGGAACCCATATTAATCACCAATGACAATATCAAGCCTATGGCCGAAACAAGGAAGCCTCTTTCTGTTGTTAATCTGTAGTACACCGACAATGTTAGCCCCACTGTCTATTGTCATACAAACCAAGTGGTCTTCTTGCAGTGACCATGATGCCAATAAATGTTTCAGAATTGCATGATGACATTGCCTGTGTGGTCTTCTGGGAAGTAGGATAATGGCAAACAGTAGCACTGCAGTTTTCCAGGAATCGTCAATTAAATGCACGACAAGGAGAGGTATGACTCAGATGTTCGACTTGATCATATATCTGTTGATTTGGCAAAATGTGAAACCTTCTCCAGTTTGTGTGTCAGATTTTGATGACATGAATCATACAATTTAGGTAGAGCTATTTGACTTTAGTATTTTTGGCCAGGCAGTGTGTATCTTGCGTCTAAAGTATTCAACAGTTGTTTGAAATCATCCCTCTCAACTGCATTAATTGGCATCCCACTGTATCTTTTGCAATGTAATTGGTGACAACATTGTTATGTCACGCTCTCTCTGTTGTTTTTCTTGTCGTATATCACTTTTTTGCAGAAAAATTCCACTAAAGTTTGCAGAGTGTGGTTTTGTGCTTGTACCTTGGGATTTAGACTCGTTATGTATGGTCAAACTGCTGAACCTTTTTGTATTCTTCATATTCTATGTGGTGGTTAGTTCACAGATGGTGAAACAAGTTAGCTGTTGAGCTGCCTTTAATGGCAACTGATTTCCAACATAGTTTGCTGATTGCCATCTTTTAAGCAACATCAGTCTTTTCAAAGCCAAACCACCTCCATGCGAGAGAGGATGATCCACAACTAGCAATTAAATCTAATGATTATGTATATAAAATAAAACTTGCATCAAATGCCTTACACCTCTGAACCTAAATATAAAAAAATAAATATGGGGGGGTGGGGGTAAGTTAGTAAGCATTGAGAGCTTAAACAAAACATCTAGGTCAACATCAAAATTGTAACAAAAGCACCACAAGTAAACCCAGGTATCCTACATTTGTTGATGAGTGAAGATTAACATTTATGTGTCTTGCTTATTTCAAACTGCTTAGGAAAAAAGGCTACCCTGCACTAATGTAATCAAACATTCAACCAATATTTCTGATTATCTTGATGATAAAACAATAATAGAACAGATTTTTACCCAATATTAAAATAATCAATTATGCTAAAAACAAAAGTTCAGAATGAGAAATATTAAAGATTACCATGTGGTAATCTACGGCAATCATCAAGTATACGAGTGAACCACATGCCAAACACCTACATCTAAATTGCCCTTTCCCGATGGAGATAAAAGTATTTATTATAGCTGTAAAAGATCTAGAGGGAATCTCTCCCAAAATATTTTTTGCACCACATTCACACAGATTATAATGTAATTTCTTTGTAAATTGACTCTTTAGTTACTACAAGACATGGGTTGAACTTGTTATGCTAAACTACACTTCATGAAGCCAAACTACATTCATATCATTTTTCTTTTAATGTAAACTAAAGATGTTGCAATACATAGCCAATTTTAAAAGTGTAATTCTGTGTTTTTAAACAAAGAAAAGGTTTAAAAGACATTATTTTAATGTAAATAAGGTGGGAATTGAGTTTTTGTCTCTCTCTCTCCTTATCCTGCTTTTGTAGAACTACTTGCACTAAATTGTATTTGACTGAATAGGACTAATCAACAACATTCTGTTGTTAATTGGCTAGACTATAAAAATTTCTATTGTGGTATGCATGAGATATAAATAACTCAGTGGAATATTCATATCTACACAGAACTCTGTAGGGATGAGTCTTACATTGCCTAAAAGTTCATTAAAACAAGTTTGGCTGGAATATGGAGTGTTCATTTTCTCCTCCAATTTACTTGCAGTTCCTGCTTATACACATTGCTGAATACAAGTGAGTCTCCATCCATCCATCCATTTTCTAACCCGCTGAATCCGAATACAGGGTCACGGGGGTCTGCTGGAGCCAATCCCAGCCAACACAGGGCACAAGGCAGGGAACCAATCCTGGGCAGGGTGCCAACCCACCGCAGGACACACACACAAACACACCCACACACCAAGCACACACTAGGGCCAATTTAGAATCGCCAATCCACCTAACCTGCATGTCTTTTGGATTGTGGGAGGAAACCGGAGCGCCCGGAGGAAACCCACGCAGACACGGGGAGAACATGCAAACTCCCAAGTGAGTCTCTTATAAGAAAAAGTGATTACAGAATTAAGGCGAAAATGGGGTGCTGTGATAAGTAAAAATAAATAAAACACATTTATGTGCTAGGATTTTGTGGACTTTTTCATGCACACAAAGCATCTTCTAAACATATAATATAATGTACTTAAATGCATTTCAAAGCATGTCATTAAAGACCTTATTTAATTTTCTATAAAGATTTCTTGATATAATGCACAGTGGACAAAATATAACAATGTCCTTCAGTGTTGTGCTGTGAAATTTTGCAAGCTGATAAATATTTTGTATGTCTTTATTTGTAACTTAGACAAAGCAGTGAAATATTACATTATTATAGACAATAACAGCAATTGTTTGATGGTTTAAGAACCCCTTACCCCCTTTTAGGAATGAGTCTCTTTGTAATTTTACGACAGGGTTGGGGGAAGTGCCTCAAACAAGTTTAGCTAATATTTCTCTGCAGGACTCCAAGTCAACCCCCACAGGAAAGCCAGGCTGCCTAACTGCCAAGCTTCATCTTAACACATGGTTTAGAGGGCAGGTGTGAAGATGTTTTCTGCCCCATTGGTCTGAAGTATGGCTGTTTGGAATTGACTTGTATCAGAAGCCTTTAAGTACCATAACGTTCTATTGGCTCTACGGGTTGGACAGAAAACCTATACATTTGCTTGCTTTACCTCACTCTCTCTCTCTTACAAAAATGATGAAAGTCCATCTCACACCATGAACTGAAAAGGACAACACAATGAAGAGCACATTTTGGCAGCCATATTGAGTTAAGCATGCAGCCTGTTCTGAAGAAAGCTGACCACAAAATAATGCCTTAACTAGAGACATTTTAAGTAACTAACAAGTCTGTGTGTTACCTGAAACTACACATCACCATTTATCAGGTTGTATGGTTGCCAATATTCAAATGTACTTTGCATATTGTTATTATTTCTGAATATTATCAATAATACATTGTTTAAGTTGCAACTTAACTCCTGCTTGTCTTTTACTACACCTAATTCCCTGAAGTTATACATGTAGAAGGGAAGGTGGGGATAAGTTATATGGTACAGTACCTTATAAACAGCAGTAAGTCTGGGAGATTTAAGGCATTCTGACAAAGGCTACATATTAATAATACAAAAGAGCAAAGCAGAGTAATATATTACTCTACAAAGACAAAACAATGGTACTGGCAAAAGACTACAGAAAAATTTTGGAGAGTTCTTCTGTTTCTGTAAGTAAAGGTGCTGGTTTACTTCACATAATGAATGAAAATGTTAAATAAATGAAGGTTAAAATAAAACAAATACATTTACAATCATAGAAATACAAAAATTCCAATCACTTGCCTGTCGACATGTTTTTGTTCCAATTAACTTGGCTATTGCACAGTAATTGTCATAATAAGTACCGATTAGAACTCTGAATAGTGAAGCCTCAGCTCCACTCCATTCTATACTCTCATTAGATTCTGCAGTTAATTTCAGTTTCACTGGAGTCTGACATCGAGAGTTTGCCTCTTAAAAAAAAAAAAAGGTGAAAAAACAAATATTTAATTAAAAAAGCATTAATATACATTTTTTGCGTTACTCATTCAAAATATACACTATTAAATGATCTCAATGAAACAAAGGTGATGTACATATAAAAAATTATTTTGCAATAAATATTTTACCCAGTAGGGTAAATATTTTTTTAGACTCTAACCATTGAGTGCTATATAACATTTCCATCGACGCTCATCATCATCTACTATCATTAACAGAAAATAATATGGGCTTAGAGACTTAATTAGTGCAAACAGAGCTGTCATAGATATTTAAATTTTATACATTTGGGACTAGATTGACTGATGGCAACAAATGACAAGTTGTTTAACAACTTTAATTTTGTTATATGTAATTTCTATTATTTGATTTCAATTAAAAAAAATCTCATTATTTGTGTTAATAATGCTCTAAAACAGACACTTAAAAATGAAACCAAAAAAGGTTATATACATACTGAAAACAATAGTACAAATACTACAAACATGATTAGTTTCATATAAAAATATTTTGTAATAACGCTTAACTAACACGTGGTCATTAAGGAGCTTATAAGACAAATACACAGATTCTTTATAAATAATTTAAATTATCCCTTATGTCAATAAGCAGAAAAACAATAAAAAAAAAAAACAAAACTTGTAACAAAGAGTAACTTCTGGGCTTCACTCCACCCACCAGAAGAGCTTGTTGTTTCTTCTTTTTTGTCTTCATCATCTTTATCCAAACTTTCTAAGCAAGCATCTCCTCCAGCTTCCCTGTCACTGTCTGTGTCTTTAGCTTCACACATGTTTACAGTAGGGGTACTCGGACGGCTGCAGCTGCCATTTGGATGCCTTCCACGGCGTCGCCCCAATAAACGTTTGGGTGGTGTTTTTACTCTTTCAGCTGTGAGAGCAGCTGCAAACTCTCTCGCTCCTTCCTAAATATTCCATACAAAAAGTAAATACCAGAAACAAGTTTGAGATAGCAGCATTATTATATACGATTTTTCCTACAATACAAGACAAAGACAAAAAATGTAGAAACCTGGTTAACCAATTCAAGGCTGCAAACTGGGACCAATATGCCCCCCTCAAAAAATAATCTATTTCCATACACTTTGTACAATATATACTAACATTCTTTCACTGCTTCCAAAATATAATCTGATCTTCATCTACATCATTTGACAAACAAGATAATTCAATCCATCAACTTTACTTTGTTCACTAATGCCAAGTTTTCCCCTTTAGCTAAATGACTAGGTGTATTACTCTCGATTCCCAAGTTTTGTTTTACAAAGAAGTGCTTCTTGGCTTCAGTCTTGAATGCACTTCCTTAAATTTCCACCAGGATCCCCACATTCACCATTTACTGACAGAATGTTGTTTGATTAACTTTATCAATGTTTGCAACAACTCTTTAGGCCAAGGTCATTATAAATTAGAAAAAGTGATGATCCAGGCATAGATATTTGACAGACATGGGCTTTTGCCTTTTTATTCCCACACTTGAAATTCAGTCTGACTAATAGACAAGGCCTTCTGGCAGGCAAAAAACGTTGCAGCCTTGGTGGTTAAGGAAGCAAAAAAAGTTCGGAGAGACCATTGACTATCTATCAGTCTCAAAAAGGTTCTGGCAAACCTTCAGGTGACTTGAAAGGGTAAGGCAGGACTTCACCCAGGCTTTTCTCATCAAGGGTGAAGAAATGCTGACTGAGACTGAGGATACAGTCTGGTGATGGAAGGAATCCTATAAGGAACTCATGAAACCAACAGACACTATAGAGGAGATAGAGGCAGAAACATAAAGTCAATCAAAACCCATTTGCCTGAGGGAGGTTACCAAGGTAGTTAAACAATTACACAGTGTTAAGGTCTGTGGAGTGGATGAGTCTAACATGGCTTTTCAATGTTGTGTGGCTGTTGGGAGCAGTGCCCCTAGAGTGGAAGTGGACGAAACCAGATCTAGGATTAGAAATGTGGAGATGTCTAAAGCTTGTAACAGTGAACCAGCTCTTCACCCAAATGAATGTGTTTTTGTAGACTTAAAGAAGGTGTATCACAGCAATCATCAAGGAGTTAGATAGGGATGTACAGGGTCCCGAAGCCCTCAAAGGACTGCAGTCTCTCTATTATCACAGTGAGATCTGTTTCTACTTACTTGAAAAAACATCAGTACCATTCCAAGGGGGTGTGGGTGAGTTTCATGGACAGGATATCAAAACACAGCCATGTAGGACAGGGTAATTAGTTCGATGGCATAAGAATTGCAACATTACTTTTTGCAGATGACTTTCAAAATTGTGACCATAGTTCTAAGTAGGACAAAGGTGGACTTGTAAGGGTCTTGTTTTCAAGTGAAGGGAAAAGGGATGGTGAGTTTGAATGGGAGATTATGGTGGCGAGCACAGTTATGCAGTTGCTATATCAATTTAAGTGGTGAAGAAGAAGCTGAGCCAGAAGGCAGACTTCTCATTTTACTAGCTGATGTACATACATCTCAACTCTCACTCATGACTGAGAGTACAAAGATCTGAAATGAGCTTTCACCACAGGGTGACTAAGCATTTCCTTAGAGACAGGGTTAGGAGCACAGATATCCAGGAGAGGGTAGGAGTACACTTTCTCACCCTTCTTATCAATAGCAGCCAAATGAGGCAGTCTTGGCATTTGACATGGATGCCTTCCTGCAGAGGATTTATTGGCATGAGGAAACACTGGGGAAGACCCAGGGCTCACTAGGAGCATTATATCTCCCAGACGGGCTGGGTACACCTTGTGGCTAGGGAAAGGGATGTATAAGCCTCACTGTTAAAACTGGTGCCCCTTGACCCTTTCTTAGATGACCAGTGGAATATTAGTCTAAGTAAATTATGTTATACTAGATATTAAGCCCGTTAACATTTGTATGAGCAGTCTATATTAAATGGCAAGGGACCTTGTATGTGGCTGTAATATGTGTCACTGTATTGTGTGCCTTTAATTTTCTCTCTCAGTAATACTGGTTTGTATTTCCGTGAAATGCCTGTAATTTTGTCTGACAGTAATACAGTGGAACCTCGGTTCACGACCATAATTCGTTCCAAAACTCTGGTTGTAACCCGATTTGGTCGTGAACTGAAGTAATTTCCCCCATAGGATTGTATGTAAATACAATTAATCCGTTCCAGACCGTATGAACTGTATCGTAAATATATAATTTTTTAAGTTTTTAAGCACAAATATAGTTAACTATACCATAGAAAGCACAGCGTAATAGTAAACTAAATGTAAAAACATTGAATAACACTAAGAAAACCTTGAACAACAGAGAAAACTAACACTGTAAGAATTTGCGCTATAGCCTTATGACCCGCTCGCTAAAAACTCTTTTTTTAATGAGTTTTAAGCACAGGGGAAAAATTGAACATTTGAAAAATCTGTAATTTAATAAACAAACAAGAAAAGTAACATTGCAACAACGCATGTGTGTGTGTGTGTGTCTCTCTCGTGGGGCTGCGTGTGTGTCTCTTAAGCGCACGCCTCTGTGTGCGTGTGTGTGTCTGTCTGTCTCTCGCCTGTGTGTGTGTGACGCGCCTGTGTGTGTGTGTCTCTCTCTCTCTCTCTCTCTGCACAGGGAATACACAGGAAGAGACTGAACACGTGCTGTGTGGCCCCGCGCATGCGCACTTCTCCAGAAGACACACACACACGGACACTGGACGCACACAAGGGTTTTATTAAAGAGGATGATGCGTTGATATTGAAGATTACCCCAGTTGCCCTTATCAAAAAATGAAAACACCAGTTTTAATTTCAATATAAATAGTCTCTTAAATTATTTCAGTTTAAGTTAACTTTGTCAGGGTGAGAAGCAGGTCTTACTAGCCTGTAATTATGGGAATCCATTTTGTCTCCGTTCTTGTACAATCGAGTCACTAGATACTTTTTGTACACTAAGCAACTGCAGGGATAAGCTTATTAATCGTTTATACATAACGCCTTTAATTTCTTTCATTAACACTGGTAAAATGGTACCAGGCTCAGGGTATTAGTAGTAAATACACTGAAGATATGAAGCACACCTTGCCCTTGGGTTAAAACCCTGTGCTTGTTTTCAGTTCTGATTGAGGCATTCTATTTATTTATAGTAATCCCTCGCTATATCGCGCTTCGATTTTCGCGGCTTCACTCTATCGCAGATTTTAAATGTAAGCATATCTAAATATATATATCACGGATTTTTTGCTGGTTCGCGGATTTCTGCGGACAATGGGTCTTTTAATTTATGCTACACTCTTCCTCAGTTTGTTTGCCCTGTTGATTTCAAACAAGGGACGCTATTGGCGGATGGCTTAGAAGCTACCCAATCAGAGCATGTATTACATATTAACTAAAACTCCTCAATGCTATAAGATATGCTTCCCGCGCGGTGCTCGATTGTTTGCTTGTCTCTACCTCTATCTCACCCTCTCTGACATTCTCTGCGCCTGCCGGAGGGGCTGTGAGCAGAGGTGCTGTTTGCCTAGTGGATATGGACGCACCTCTAAGAAATGCCGCTTTATCGCGGTGCTTCCAAAAGCACAGTTATTGATTTTTTGATGGTTTGCTTTAATCTCGCTCTCTCTCTCTCTGACGTTCTCTGCGCCTGACGGAGGAGATGTGAGCAGAGGGGCTGTTTGCACAGAGGCTGTTTGCTTGGAAGATACTGACGCTCCTCTAAAAAAATGCCGCGGCAAACTTAAAAGCACACGTATTGATTTTTTGATTGTTTGCTTTTCTTTGCGAGCGCTCTCTCTCTCTGAAATTCTCTGCTCCTGAAGAGAAGATGATCTATTTGCATTCTTTTAATTGTGAGAAAGAACTGTCATCTCTGTCTTGTCATTGAGCACAGTTTAAACTTTTGACTAAAGGGTGTTATTTCATGTCTAGAGGGCTCTAATAATGTTAACAGTGTGGGAGAGTTTATAAGGGCTTAAAATATATAAAAATAACTATACAAACATATGGTTTCTACTTCGCGGATTTTCATCTATCGTGGGGGGTTCTGGAACGCAACCCCCGCGATCGAGGAGGGATTACTGTATTCTTTTATAAATACCTGGGTATATTAATTAGTTATTGCTTCTCATTTTCAATGATCTTTCATGGTGTATTTTTGAGGGTTCTTAAATTCTTTTAACAATTTTTTACTGGAGCACCATTAAAACATACATTTGCTGTTTGGATTGAATGACTATTTGTTTTTAATTTTCTCTTTAAAGCTTTTAATGATTTTATTTCAAACCCTTAGTGAGGTTTTTAATTATTCTACTGGTTCTGAATTTCACAGCTACTAAAAATTTACTCACAGTTATAATTTCAGTTTTAGATGTTTTTAATGTTTTAAGATGCTTTCATTTTTTTATTTCTTTGGTCTTTTCATTTTTGTTGTTTTCAAAATATATTTATCAACGGCCTGGATCAAGATGTCTCTAAAGTGACACTACCCATTATTTATAGTTGAAAAGTTTGTATTTTGCAATTTTGTTTTTCCACATATACTCTGCTTTCTATCATTTAAAAGGTACTTTCCTTGTATATATTAATGGGATTATAAAGGCAATTTTATTTTTTCCCTGTGATTACTGTTGCTTGAAAGACCAATATTTTATTCAGTCTTTTAAAACCAATGTCAGACATAACATTTTATATTTCTGTATCTAATTTGAATTAATCAAAGTCAAGGAAGGTAAAGTATGAATTCTAAGGTTTAGCAACTGGCTGCAACCTCACACAAAACCTTCCAGTAGATGATCATCAGACCTTCAAAAGACTAAGATTTTCAATTAAAAAAAAAAACAAATTATGCAGTAGAAACACACTGTCTAAAATATATTTTTTCTCTATTATCATACCATCAACAATATAAGGAAAAAAACACATAATTATTGCTAAATTTTTTACATAAACCTGGGCACTCCACAGACATGAAGGGCTCACCAGCCCCTAATTGCCTGACATTCCCATACTGGCCAATGACCCACCATTATTGTAGTCAAAGAGATTATGTCTCTCTGTCTATGTCTGGAGAATGTCTGCAGGACTTGACTTGGTTCTCACTTGATAGTGCCCTTTGCTTTGAGAACCTTGCCATCTGGGTAACCCCTCATGGATTGTATAAAAAGGTGCATAGTGCTTTTATTAAAAAGAGTCCACAAAACAAAAACAGTGTTCAATAAATAGTGCAGTGCTTTCAAGTTCAATAAATAATCCATAAAATAAACGTGGAGATTAAAACCAGTAGAAAAACAATCCTTTTAAAATCAGAGGTTAAAACGTTTCTTAGGAAGCAGTTTTTGAAAACAACAACAATGACAAGCTCGGTGCTTCTTTTAACTGGTGACTCCCCTGCTGCTCCCTGTCCAGGCTTCGCAACAGGGGAGCCACTCTCTCTGCAGCTGCCCTTCTCTCCACTATCGATCTGGAGTCGTCCCGATCCCTGGCTTCAGTTCTGCTCCCTCCAGACTGCAATCTGGGAATTCCTTTCACGGCCAAGGCTCTTACGTGGAGGACAACACATCCCAAGTACTGACTCCTGCTGCAATCCGCAGAGTCACCCGTCTCCTTCTTTGGTCACTCCCACTAAATGCTTGATCAGCGGGAGCGACAACAACTACTATGCCCTGGGTGTCGGCCTAACACCCAGGCCCTCGCAGCTGCCCGCGAGCGCTCGCTCGCTCACCCGCTCTTTGTGGCTCTCTCTTTCTCACACCGACCTGCTTCCCAATAACCTCCATCTCCTTCTCTTTTCTTTTTCTGATCTTTGTCTAATTAACAGACTCGCGCTTCTTTTATCTAGCGAGGGGCCATAGCAGCTGCAGCATATTAGCCACGGGAACAATCACGGATGTTGGGCAGTCCCTCACCTGTGCACTCGGTGAGAAACGCTCACACCGCAGATCGCCCCGTGGCGTGCTACAACTACTACGCCCCCTCACGAAGCCGCAAGCATGGTGATTATTTAAATGGCCTTTACTAAGCGAGCTGTGGACCCATAACACCACATGGACTTTAACTAAAACAATGTTTTGGGAGCTGTCTGGTGGATTTTAACTAAAACAAGGTTTTTTTTTTTTAAAATGGTAATTTTTGATAATTAGCATTATTGCTTTTATTTGGGAAAGGTGATATATAAATAAAATGTATTATTATTATTATTTGAAGGGGCGGGATCAATGCACAGAAAAACTTACCTGAACCAAATACATGTAGCAATCAGGGCCACAAGGTTTACTGTCCACCAGATTTTCAAGATTTTTCCTTTTGTATGTGTTTGGTGTTGCATGAAAAGCTAAAAGAAAAATAAAGTAAAAATAATGAATACCTAAGAGTTTTTGATTCATTAATCCACTGAAATAAGCAACTTAAATTGATCTTCTCAACTCTAAGAAGTAATGTTAATAAAATGCCAAGCATACATGAAATAAACTTGCATACTTAATATAATAGTACAGCAGATCCAAACATGGTTTTATTTTTACATTGGAATATCCCTTTAGCACCAGTAGCATTTAAATAAAAATACAGATCATCTAGAACAGTATTTGATAATGCAGTCAACTAATTTGGGTTGTCTCATTTGTACTGCAGTTCTAGCCCTGAAATACTCTAGAGCTGCTTTTCCTTGCTCATGTTCTGCATATTTAGAATTTCTTGTATAGGATTTCAAAATAATTTTTTTCATAGATAACACATCACATTCAATATTAAAACCAATATGGTATTTTGACAAGTTCAAAAAAGATGTACATATCATACTGTCCACTGGGAAAGTCTCAGCTCAATACAAAATCTTCTGGCCTGGGAAAAACAGGAAAACCTTTTCAGATTGTTTTTCTCTGTTATCTTTAACTTCCACCCAAAACAATGGGAAAACAATATACAGTTCTGTATCGTAGGATGGGGAGATTTGCCTCTTTTCTGAGAAACTCTTGAGAAGTGACCAGCCCCATGCGCAAAACAGCTATGGTAACATAAAAAGAAGTTGTGTACCTTTGATTGAAAATATTTGCTAATTATAAAAAATAAATCATAAACCACTTATAAAGGAATGTGTTTGAAAGAAATGTGTCATTAAATCCATTTACATGACTACATTTTAATAATAGTTTTATTACCTGCTAGCACAGTTTTGTTCCAAACTACACATTCTCTTCATGTTGTATATGTCTCTGACACAGCCATGTTCTGCTCTCTGATCTACCTATTAATCACCCGTTTGTTCTTCAGGTTAAGTGTATAATGTACACTGTTTTCTCAAATATTGCTCCTGAGCAATGACACAAGTGCACCATATTCATCTAATGTGCCTGCAGTCTACAGATGTTTACAAATCAAAGTTGTACAGCTTAATCTCTTGGCTCTTCCACCCCACTCCGGAGATCTGCACCTTTATTCGACCCGATCCACCATCAAAACATTGTTGTAATGTTGTTGCTAGTACAATGTAGATTCAACACAATGAAGGAAGATACGGAAGCTATATAAAGCCAAGAGATCTCAACAATGCCTTATTAATATTGAAGAGATTTGAAAGTTATCCTAATTAAATGATATACTAGAGTGAATAACTACAACTTATTTAACACACAAGTGAAACAGACTAATCTCAATATGTATGTATACTACCATCCTGTTTAATTACCTAAGATTCAAGGCCAACTTCTGAGTTCTCTACACAGGATCACTTTTTTTCAGAATAAATATAAACAAATACAATCTTTCATATTGTGTTTGTAGGCTACTGAAGATTAATACTAAGACTGTGTGAAATATATTTGCTAAAAATTAATGCAAATCTTTATAGCCAAATTTACTATTTAAACTACTACAAATATTGGCCATAACCAAAATCTACCTTGGTGTGGCTGAACCAAACACAAAAAAAGGTCAAAATTTGTGATAAAACATTTACAGGTAGCTTGATTATTCTGCAGAAATAGGCTTTCATTAATTAGTTTCTTGAAAACTGGAAATTAGAATTTTTAAATATGGGATCTCATCAATATGTAAGCCAAGGAAGAAATCACTGAACCAGGTTTCCACCAGTACAGTGAGAGGCACGACTGTGTGCAGTGAAGCAATGATGAAATAGGGATGCAACTATGCTCATGTTGTAGAAAGCTGAGTTTTATATAACTTGCTAAAATTGAACTGCACACTCTTCAAGATGCCTGCCCTTACCTGAAAAATGGCAACAATGTGATAAATTAAAAAGAATAAAGAAAACCCAATAAAGTCCTTTGGGCTGTTAACTTAGAAAAATTAGAAGTTCTAATTATTTAAAAAAGTATTTCAAAACACACAGCAATATTAAATGCAAACAAACCTGATGCACTACCAGGAATCAGTCACTTGTAAAAAGTTTCACAGATCTAGATTAGAAGATTTAGTTAAAATGTCAAAATGATAAATTATCAGGGGTTGGTTTAAATAATTCCTAGACTTTTAGGACAGATGGAATCATCTCAATGTCTGGGTTTAAAGAATATTTTTGTGAAATCAACAAGTAGCAGATTGAAAAGATCCCAATTTAACTACTGTAAAGGACAGCCAGGATTCTTACCTGGCTGGAACGCCTCCATAACGAAAGGACTGGGGAAAGGAGCTTGCTCCCCCGGGACAACAGAGGACAGCCCCCCTGACGTGCTATAGTGCCACAAGTTTGAAGCATGGAAGTTCAACCATGCTGGGGCCCGTGGCCACTGGCAGGGTGTGCATGGAGAATGGCTGTGCCCTCTTCTGCAGGGATGCCGTCACACCTGGAAGTGCTTCTGGATAGAGATCATGGAACACCTGGGGCACTTCCGGGTGCTCTATAAAAGGGGCTAGCTACAGCTCGAGAAGCCAGAGTCAAGAGGAGGTGGACAAAGTTTGCTGGACGAGGAGTGGAGGCAGAGAGAAAGAGAGAGGTAGAAGGAGGGGACAGTGCATTTGTGCTAGTTGGTGCTTTGCACTGTACTGTGTGCTGCTGTGGCAAGCAAGACAAAAGCTTTTCCAACAGCTTAGTAAACATGTGCTATGTGGCAAGACTGGGGTCTGTGTCTGTTGTGTCCTCAGCCAATTATTAAAAGATCTACAGCATTATCAATAAACAGTGTTACTGAGACAGATGCCAACAACCAAGGAGAATTATTCTTTAAAAACATGCTTTAAACATACCAATGGTTTCTCTTTATCATAGACAATACCATACTGGATTTTCAACACCTCTATGTGTAGCATAATTGTTTTTCTTTAACCAAAATATTATTCAGGTTCCTTTCAATTATTTCAGAGTATAAAAACTTTTGACTGCAAAATCATTTTTTATAACAAAATTTGCAAACATAACCAGATAAAATGTTTCAATTAAAATAAAAATATACTGCTGCAAAAACTTACATCTACACTGTATTTTTAGCAGTTTATTATTTTTTATTTATTTTTAAAGCTAATAAATAAAGTTGTGATTGTTTACTGCATTATTCTGAACATAAACAAGAATATACTCACGATGAAGGAAGCAGTCATATTTGAAACAGCGTCTGCAAAATAAGGTATGGAATGAATGCAGGCTTTGCTCCCTCTGTACAGATTTGGCATTTGGTCCATCAATGTTGGGTGTACACTCTGGAGGGAGAGCTCCAGGAAGCTGCTGTTCTGTCAATTCTTTGAACCTGATGAAAACACAGAGAATTTGAAACATAATGCTACTATACAATTTAAATCAATAACTGCTAGATCAAGTCAAAGTCATGCAACACTGTCAACAACAAATAACACCCCATAACATACATCATGAGAGAAGAAGAGAACATTACAATTTTTTAAATTATTACTGCAGTGTACCTACCCACAATTCAAGTTTGAAAGTGAGTTCAAAATAAATGACTGTTTACTGTGTTTACAGTTTTTGAGAAAAGAAAGAAAGAAAAAAAAAAAAACTGAAAAAGACCAGTTTTATAGTTAATTCCATTCACAGTGCATTACATTTGCAGCTGTGGCACTGGCTATGGTAACTTTTACTGACTTGTATGTGAAGTTGGTCACAATGCCTTTTAATTATGTAATTATTAATTGAATGGACCACTGGATTTCAGTACTCCAGGAGAAATGATAACACTGCATTTGCCCATTGTTAGTGAAGGATATTCACAGTAATTATGTTTTTACAGTGGTGTGAAAAACTGTTTGCCCCCTTCCTGATTTCTTATTCTTTTGCATGTTTGTCACACAAAATGTTTCTGATCATCAAACACATTTAACCATTAGTCAAATATAACACAAGTAAACACAAAATGCAGTTTTTAAATGATGGTTTTTATTATTTAGGGAGAAAAAAAAACCAAACCTACATGGCTCTGTGTGAAAAAGTAATTGCCCCCTTGTTAAAAAATAACCTAACTGTGGTGTATCACACCTGAGTTCAATTTCCGTAGCCACCCCAGGCCCGATTACTGCCACACCTGTTTTAATCAAGAAATCACTTAAATAGGAGCTGCCTGACACAGAGAATTAGACCAAAAGCAACTCAAAAGCTAGACATCATGCCAAGATCCAAAGAAATTCAGGAACAAATGAGAACAGAAGTAATTGAGATCTATCAGTCAGGTAAAGGTTATAAAGCCATTTCTAAAGCTTTGGGACTCCAGCGAACCACAGTGAGAGCCATTATCCACAAATGGCAAAAACATGGAACAGTGGTGAACCTTCCCAGGAGTGGCCGGCCGACCAAAATTACCCCAAGAGCGCAGAGACGACTCATCCGAGAGGTCACAAAGACCCCAGGACAGCGTCTAAAGAACTGCAGACCTCACTTGCCTCAATTAAGGTCAGTGTTCACGACTCCACCATAAGAAAGAGACTGGGCAAAAATGGCCTGCATGGCAGATTTCCAAGACGCAAACCACTGTTAAGCAAAAAGAATATTAGGGCTTGTCTCAATTTTGCTAAGAAACATCTCAATGATTGCCAAGACTTTTGGGAAAATACCTTGTGGACTGATGAGACAAAAGTTGAACTTTTTGGAAGGCAAATGTCCCGTTACATCTGGCGTAAAAGGAACACAGCATTTCAGAAAAAGAACATCATACCAACAGTAAAATATGGTGGTGGTAGTGTGATGGTTTTTAACATATAAAGCATTAAATGCATTACAAACCTGAGCGCACATTAAGATCTCAAGATGCCGGCCTGCTTAGGATTCCAAGGATTAATAAAATAACAGTGGGAGGTCGAGCTTTTAGTTACAGGGCCCCTAAACTGTGGAATGGTCTTCCTGCTTCCATAAGAGATGCCCCTTCAGTGTCAGCCTTTAAATCCCGGCTGAAGACTCACTACTTCAGTTTAGCATATCTTGACTAGAGCTGCTGATTAACTGTATATACTGCATCTCTGTTGTTACTCATTAGCACTATAACATAAGTAACATGATAATTATATTTGAATACTAACCCTCACCTATTCTGTTTCTTTTCTCGGTACCCAAATGTGGCAATTGGTGCCACGGCCCACCTGCCAAGTTGTTTGCCTGCCTATGGTAAAGTCATCCCTGATGGAGGATCACAGGAATCATGAGAAAGAGGGGTCCTTTCATGAACAACGTTTCAGCCGTGGCATGGCCAAATGGGGAGGCAGCTAGATGGATGAGGTCTCCAGGACTCTAAAAATATCGAAACCTAATTATGTCAATCATCTACTGTTAAACCGTACTTCTAAAATTTTTATTATTATGCTGTCTTAAGGAATTGTTCTGTTCTGTATATTGTATTGTATTGACCCCCTACTTTTGACACCCACTGCACGCCCAACCTACCTGGAAAGGGTCTCTTTGAACTGCCTTTCCCGAGGTTTCTTCCATTTTTCCCTACAAGGTTTTTATTGGGAGTTTTTCCTTGTCTTCTCAGAAAGTCAAGGCTGGGGGGCTGTCAAAAGGCAGGGCCTGTTAAAGCCCATTGCGGCACTTCCTGTGTGATTTTGGGCTATAAAAAAATAAACTGTAAACTGTATTGTATGGTCTGGGGTTGTTTTGCTGCTTCAGGACCTGGAAGGCTTGCTGTGATAGATGGAACCATGAATTCTACTGTCTACCAAAAAATCCTGAAGGAGAATGTCCGGCCATCTGTTCGTCAACTCAAGCTGAAGCGATCTTGGGTGCTGCAACAGGACAATGACCCAAAACACACCAGCAAATCCACCTCTGAATGGCTGAAGAAAAACAAAATGAAGACTTTGGAGTGGCCTAGTCAAAGTCCTGACCTGAATCCAATTGAGATGCTATGGCATGACCTTAAAAAGGCGGTTCATGCTAGAAAACCCTCAAATAAAGCTGAATTACAACAATTCTGCAAAGATGAGTGGGCCAAAATTCCTCCAGAGTGCTGTAAAAGACTCATTGCAAGTTATCGCAAACGCTTGATTGTAGTTATTGCTGCTAAGGGTGGCCCAACCAGTTATTAGGTTCAGGGGGCAATTACTTTTTCACACAGGGCCATGTAGGTTTGGATTTTTTTTCTCACTAAATAATAAAAAGCATAAGGGTGTTCATATGTGCACTTGGCACCAGGACACCCTAGGCCTCAGGTCGATGATCGACTTTGTGGTCGTGTCGTCGGACTTGCGGCCATATGTCTTGGGACACTCGGGTGAAGAGGGGCGGAGCTGTCAACTGATCACCACCTGGTGGTGAGTTGGCCGATGGTGGGGAAGATGCGGTCAGACCTGGTAGGCCCAAGCGTGTTGTGAGGGTCTGCTGGGAACGGCTGGCAGAGTCCCCTGTCAGAAGTAGCTTCAACTCCCACCTCCGGCAGAACTTCAACCCGTCCCGAGGGAGGTGGGGACATTGAGTCGAATGGGCCATGTTCCGTGCCTCTATTGTTGAGGCGGCTGACGGAGCTGTGGCGCAAGGTGGTCGGTGCCTGTCGTGGCGGCAATCCCGAACCCGTTGGTGGACACGGCGGTGAGGGATGCCGTCAAGCTGAAGAAGGAGTCCTATAGGACTTTTTTGTCCTGTGGGTCTCTGGAGGCAGCTGATAGGTACCGGCAGGCCAAGCGGAACGCGGCTTCGGTTGTTGCTGAGGCAAAAACTCGGGCATGGGAGGAGGTTGGAGAGGCCATGGAGAACGACTTTGGACGGCTTCGAGGAGATTCTGGTCCACCGTCCGGCGTCTCAGGAGGGGGAAGCAGTGCAGTGTCAACACCGTATATGGTGGGGATGGTGCGCTGCTGACCTCGACTTCGGGACGTTGTGGGTCGGTGGGAGGAGTACTTCAAGACCTCCTCAATCCCACTAACATGCCTTCCAATGAGGAAGCAGAGCCTGGGGACTCTGAGGTGGGCTCTCCCATCTCTGGGACTGAAGTCACCGAGGTGGTCAAAAACTCCTTGGTGGCAGGGCCCCGGGGGTGGATGAGATACGCCCGGAGTTCCTTAAGGCTCTGGATGTTGTAGGACTGTCTTGGTTGACACGTCTCTGCAACATCGCATGGACATCGGAGACAGTGCCTCTGGATTGGCAGACCGGGGTGGTGGTCCCCTCTTTAAAAGGGGACGGAGGGTGTGTTCCAACTATAGAGGGATCACACTCCTCAGCCTCCCTGGAAAAGTCTATTCGGGGTTCTGGAGAGGAGGGTCCCGGATAGTGAACCTCGGATTCAGGAGGAACAGTGTGGTTTTCGTCCTGGTCGCGGAACAGTGGACCAGCTCTTCACCCTTAGCAGAGTCCTGGAGGGTGCATGGGAGTTTGCCCGACCGGTCTACATGTGTTTTGTGGACTTGGAAAAGGCATTGACCGTGTCCCTCGGGAATCCTGTGGGGGTGCTCGGGAGTATGGGGTACGGACCCCTGATAAGAGCTGTTGGTCTCTGTACAACCGTGTCAGAGCTTGGTCCGCATTGCGGCAGTAAGTCGAGCCCGTTTCCAGTGAGAGTTGGACTCCGCCAGGGCTGCCCTTTGTCACCGATTCTGTTCATAACTTTTATGGACAGAATTTCTAAGCGCAACCAGGGTGTTGAAGGGGTCGGTTTGGTGGACTCAGGATTGGGTCACTGCTTTTGCAGATGATGTTGTCCTGTTTGCTTCATCAGGCCGTGATCTTCAGCTCTCTCTGGATCGGTTCGCAGCTGAGTGTGAAGCGGCTGGGATGAGAATCAGCACCTCCAAATCCGAGCATGGTCCTCAGCGGAAAAGGGTGGAGTGCCCTCTCAGGGTTGGGGAGAGATCCTGCCCCAAGTGGAGGAGTTCAAGTATCTCGGGGTCTTGTTCACGAGTGAGGGAAGAATGGAGCGTGAGATCGACAGGCGGATCGGTGCGGCGTCCGCAGTGATGCGGGCTCTGCATCGGTCTGTCGTGGTGAAAAAGGAGCTGAGCCGTAAGGCAAAGCTCTCAATTTACCAGTCGATCTACGCTCCTACCCTCACCTATGGTCATGAGCTATGGGTAGTGACCGAAAGAACGAGATCGTGAATACAAGCGGCTGAAATGAGTTTCCTCCGCAGGGTGTCTGGGCTTTCCCTTAAAGATAGGGTGAGAAGCTCAGTCATCCGGGAGGGGCTCAGAGTAGAGCCGCTGCTCCTCCGCATCGAGAGGAGTCAGATGAGGTGGCTCGGGCATCTGATCAGGATGCCTCCTGGACGCCTCCCTGGTGAGGTGTTCCGGGCACGTCCAACCAGGAGGAGGCCCCGGGGAAGACCCAGGACACGCTGGAGGGACTATGTCTCCCGGCTGGCCTGGGAGCATGGGATTCTCCGGAAGAGCTGGAAGAAGTGGCGGGAGAGGGAAGTCTGGGCCTCTCTGCTTAAGCTGCTGCCCCCGCGACCCGACCTCGGATAAGCGGAAGAGGATGGATGGATAGATGGATAAATGGGTTTGATGATCAGAAACATTTTGTGTGACAAACATGCAAAAGAATACGAAATCAGGAAGGGGGCAAATAGTTTTTCACACCACTGTATGTACATGTACATTTATGAAATGTATGAAAATTTACTAAATTAATTTCAGTAACACTATCAATCTTTAGTAATGTTTGTAGTGGTTTCTTGTAGGGCTTTGTGCTAGGTCTACCAATAGCAAAATACCTTAAGAAAATACAGTTTTTCTAGTGCTCAGATTATACTCATAAGGGTGGGAAATATCTGCTCAAAAAGCCTTACAAAAACAAAAACATAAAAAAAAACCCACAATACACAAATGGTGTTAAGAAATTCTATTAAGAAAAAAATAACTTAACCTCAGACAGCTAGAAAATAAGATGTGATTAATGCCATTTGTGTGCACTATCTGGACCCACTTTTCCCAGCTAAGAAATAAAGGACAATTAAATGAGGGGCTCCCAAACTCTTAAAATTTGAAATAAAATTGAAAAAAAAAAAAAAGTACTTTTCCTTCAGTTCTTCTGCGGTTCCCTTGTCTGGAAACATCGAAGAAATTGCTTCAAATATTTTGTCAGATGGAAACTTTTTGGAGGGCTCACTTTCTTTTCCTAAAAGCAATATTAAATAATGACATTAGTGTCAAAATGACTCAAGGACTGTTATATTTACAAGTTCTCCTCCCCTACTTCTCTCTCCACAACCAAACATTTTTTTATTTAAAAAAAAAAAAAAATTAAGTAGATCTTTTTCATTCTGAAAAAGATATATACAATAAGGAACAACAAAGGATGATCTGCTTACAGTTAATAAAGTCATTATTTAAGATGAATTACACTAGAATCAATTTAATCGCTTTTTTATCATTAATGGTCTTAGAAATTACATTACAATGCTACATGTTATTTAAATCAAATGTGACATTATCTTCACACTCAGATAATATTTCCTTTGGCAATGTCTCCAGTTTGCACGTAGCGAAATACCATACAATATATACACTCACAGATAAGTTTTCTCGCAGACAAGTCGGGACTTTATTTTACCAAATAATTACTGGTATTTTATAATGCCAGTCATATAAGTTGAATGCGGAAAACTCACGGTATTGGTCCAAGAAATTGATATGCAAGCGCCCACCTGAAAGAGTAACCACGGAGCACACTGCCTTTTTTATATATATATATATATATATATATACTGTGCTTACGTGACCCTAACTATTCCAAACCAAAGTTTGCACTGATTTGTGTTTTTGTATCTCACACCCTCATACACCTTTATCGTAAGACCATCCCTTATCGATGATGGTGCATTCAATCACAAGAAAATATGAAGCTGGTTCTAAATTAAACATTTTTGAAGTAGCGAAAGAAATTGGTAACTGCACACAGCAACAAATTCAAACCATCTGAGAAACTGATGCAAGATTGAAGGAGGCAAGAAGATGTAAAATAAATAAATAAAGTGTCACATTTTTGAATAGGTATATAAGTCAGGGTCTGATTGTACGATCGAATTTTTGGGTTACAAGACCCAACTTATATGTGTGTATATAAGGTATGCAAGTTCATGAAAGTTTACATTCGAGGCACAGTTGTTAAAAGGATACAAAGATATTGTCATTATAAATAATATCAAATTTCCCAATATCTTTTATATGTTAAAAAAAAGTGAAGCTTGCAGAGGCCAAGAATATATGATTGTCACAAAAGGGTACAATCGATAGTTAAATTTCAGCCTTAAAATGTCTCTTGCAATGATGATATATTTTGCTTCATTGAAAGCAGTTAGTATTGCCTGGTGTGCTCAAAATAAACACAAGTTCTCCATTGTAAATGTAAACAATGTAAACACAGACAATTACAAGGTGGATGGATGTCCTGCCAAAATTTTGTAAATAAATGTGGTGTGAAAGTTGCTTGTCAAAATACATCAGATGCTGGTGAAAGGAAAAGAACATGTTTCAAAATGCATAACACAAAACCTATTCCTTAATTTGGTACTTAAAATTTATTATATGAAAGTTGGTATGTAAGCTCCATTAGAGTGCAGGCCACAACATTTTGGATTAATAGTACAGTGAATCCTGTATACAGTGCATGATGTGGGTACACTCAAGTTTAATTAACTGTATATAATGTCTATAATGTTTCACTTTCTTAATTTGCTTATCCAATACAAGGATTAACAAAGTAAAAGTACTCTGGGTAAAAATATCTTCCACATAATAATAGTACAAACAGAGAAAGGAAAAGAAAGGCACTGAATATGCACTGAAACAACAGAAAATTATTATTATCATCAGCATGTATCCTAACTCATTTAAGTAAAACAGAATTAAAAAATTGAATGTGTATATAATAATTTTTTTACACCTCTACCTCTTTTCATTATGTCTACATAATAGACTTTATCTCATATTGTAAATTACATTTTGATATCACCTAGCAAAGGAAATGCTAAGGTAACTGTGCTGGTGGATTTAAGTACAGCATCCAACACCATTGATAGCTCAATTCTGTTAAAAGCAGCCTGAAGTTGCATTCTCAGACACTTAGTTCATGAATGTCAAATTGATTTCAGTAAATACAGAAATGTACTAAAAGCACTCGGTTATTAGCTGTAGAAGTTATATGTCCTGTATTTCTCAGTACCTATAGTGCTTTACCTATACATACTACCAATGGGAAATATTGTTTCCTACCAAAATCACTTTCATTTGCAAATTTATAAAAGGAAGAATACAGTGCTTTAAATCAACAAGCAAGACAATGATAGTCTAAATATAATATGTAATCACAGAAATGAACATCTGAGTTTACCATCATTATGAAGATCTTGATCTTTCATAGCTTTAGTGCCATCTTCTTTTCCATCACCACTGTCCATTCGATCCAGTGTAAATTCTTGACTGTCATAGTCTCCATCATCCTCCTCTTCATCATCTTCATTGTCGGTATACTGGTTGAGAGCATTAACCAATTCAACGAAGATTTCGTCATTTATAAAACCACACTCTAAAAAAAAAAAAAGCATATTAAAAAATGTACTTTGATAAATTATAATTTTGTTAACACAAATCAGTTAATTTAAATATAAAATACCATTTAGTGCCCTGTCAAAATATAAGTCATGTTATGACAAAATATGCCCTTGCTCATCTTAGAACAAGACAATTGTATAGAAGAAAGAGAAATAATTAGTGAAAGTCTTAACTAAAATATCCTACTAAAGTCATGTAAAAATCCAAGCACTTTAACATATAGCAGAATGTATATCAAGGTGCCATTTAGTCAATTTGTCTTATATCCAAAACAAAAAAAAAATTAATTAAGAATCCCAATCTTCCAGGGGTTTGTTTTCTCAGAGTTCAGTATAAACAACAGTTTTTTTTCATCTTCTCTACTGTGAACAGGCTTAATATATTACAATAGAGTATTTAATAACATTATTCTCAGCACTACATGAAAACCTGGAAACAAATAAATATATAATTTTGTCAGCTAAATTCACATATGCATGTGTGTGATTGAAAGTGTTTATGCTTACACTGCATGTATTTCATTTTTAGAAATGGAATACACAGTACTCACGGAGCAAGTCTAATAAAAAATTAACAACCCAAGACAAGGAGTTATCAACTTTTTAAACTTCCTTATAATATAATGTATATCAAGGATGTATTGCAGTAGATTATATCTAACAAAGCCAGCAAAATTTTCCCACTGCTTTGTTGCTGTGAACTTACAAATATTTTTGTTACCATATGCAAACATGAAATCCCTTGCTTTTAAGGGCAGGATATATTGTTTTTTATCCGCTGTGGCAGACGGCTTGGGGACCCTACCCAGCCGGGACGCCTGGAAGATCCACAAGAGGGACAATACCTCCCCTGGCCAAGAGAGGGCAGCCACCCTGGTCTGGTTGGGGGCCACCGGCATAGAGCTGGAAAGCTCATCCCGGACAATTATAGAACCCTGGATGGCAGCACTTCCGCAACATTTGGAGGTGCTGCCAAAAGGAATTCCAAGGACACACGGAGTGCTTCCGGGTGCTCAAGTGGCACTTCCACCACACCAGGAAGTGACGCCGAAAGAGTGTCACAGAGCACGTGGAGCACATCCAGGTACTGCATAAAAGGGGCTGTCTCACTCCAGTAGAGAAACCGGAGTCGGGAGGAGGATTCAAGGAGAGAGAAGGAAGGGACTGAGTTGGCTAAGGATTAAGGCATTGTGGTGTTGTCATCTATAATAAACGTTTGTCTGTGTCCGGGGGCTAGAAAACTACTCCTAACTTTGCCAGGATTTAGGACAGCTTGTGAGCTGTCCTAACTTGCTAGGAGCTGCCAGTAAAAGGCATTCAGCAAGAGATCGACACATAAAATCTGGGAAAGGCAGAATGTTTTGGAAACAATGCACAACAATGAACTCATAAAAAGATATTGAAATTGACAGAGATAAAATAATATTCTTACAGATCTTTTATATTATTTGATCATTCCATCTATGACAGGAAAAAATGTGCTGCCAGCCAAAATGAAAGTGTTGATAGCATTACCTATTTCTGGTCACAAGGGAAATGCAGCTTTGCAGTACTGATGATCTGGGTAAGTCACAACCAACCATTTCCCCACCGGGCTTGTAAAGTGTAACGTAAATGTCCCAGAAGTGTCTGTGTGACATTTAATTGGCCATACCAGCCCTGCCTATATTCAGAGTGACATGAATGCTACTACAGTATTATTCTTGTTGTGAAGGGGGAACAATTATGTACAACTTTGCAGAATATCTTACCTAACTATGTTTTCCTTATCATTGTTCTTCTTCACTTCCTACTATTTGGAATATTAGCACTGTTGTAATTATTATCACATTTGTGATGAAGCCATACAGTTTAGTACTGTAAAACTATAAAATGTCATCATGATTTCCAAGGAAACTACAAAACGCTATCATTAGTGCCATTCTGCAGCCTGGTATGCTGTTAAATTTTGACATCATTCATTCTCAGATGTGAATTCCTACTCGTCACTTTGAGTGGGTGTAGAAAACTTCCTAACTACTTCTCATGTCCTTCCCTAGGGTAAGACAAGTTCTTACCCTAGTCAGACTTTAAGCGCAATGTCTAAGAGTAATTCTGAGATGCTTAATAAATAAGGACACAGGTTTCTATCATTTTAAACTGATGCTTCTCACTGTCTGGGAAACAACCCTCTCAGGCCTTCGGTATTTAAAGTAACTTTAAAAAAGGTATCAGATCTTATAGAAGAGTTTCTCTGCTATTGCTCTTTTATTTCTACTCCTTAAAATGTATTATCCAAAACCAAATTTATTGGAACAAATACATATTTGTAATATAATTTTCAAAAAGTCCCTCTCTTTGTGAGTTGAAAGCTAATGAGCCACTCTCTTTGGTGAAAGAAACCACCCACCGTCTGTGGAGCAAAAAGCTTCCAAACTTTCTTCCAGGCTGGACACCCTAAAATACCTTCTAATGTCCACTCTACCAAGCCAGGCTCTGTGTCAGTAACTGAGAGCAATCTGAAAAGACTGAAAAGCAGCTTTACTTTAAAGAAGGAAACTTTAGTACCTACACTCTTGTGCCAGAAAGAGTATTTTTTTGAATGAAATTGCAGAAGACAGAGCAAAGACAAACATTACTTCAAGAAGGGAACTTTAGTGCTTACACTCTTGTGCCAAAAAGAGTAAAATTTTTTTACTGTCTACCACACTTCTTGGTAACTTATTCCAAGTGTCTATCGATCTTTGTGTAATAAAAAACTTCCTAATGTTTGTGCGACATTTACCCTTAAAAAGTTTCCAACTGTGTCCTAGTGTTCTTGATGAAATCATTTTAAAATAACAGTTTCTATCCACTGTTCCAATTCCCTTCATAATTTTAAAAAATTCAATCATGTCACCTCTTAATCTTATATTGCTTAAGCTGAAAAGGCTCAGCTATTGTAATCTATCTTCATAATTTATCCCCTGTATCTCTGTATCTCTTTTCTGGACCTTTCCTAGCATTGCTATTTCCTTTTTGTAGCCCGGAGACCAAAAACTGCATACAGTACTCCAAATGAGGCCTCACCAGTGTGTTAAAAAGTGTGAGCATAATCTCCTTGGACTTGTACTCCCCACATCATGCTATATAACCTAATAATCTGTTTGTCTTCTCAATGGCTTCTGAACACTGCCTGAAAGTCAATAGTGTAGAGTTCACTATGACTTAAATCTTTCTCATAAGGTTTATTCTTGAGTTTCAGACCACCCATTGTTTATTCAAACCTAACATTTATACTTTCTATGTGTAATACTTTACATTTACTGATATTAATTTTCATCCTATTAAATCTATATATATATATATAAAATTCTTTTTGCGTTTGAAACGGAAATTACGTATGACCACGTGAAAAGGAAATTACGTATGACCACAGAACATAATACAGGAACTAATCACTTTGTTTGTGGACACCATTTTTATATCGTCTTTATGAATTGTTATTATTTGTGTGAGTGTTACTTTACTGACAAACAAGCCATTCTATCTCATAGAAGTGCGCCCCGAATCGCCCTCTCCCAGCCCTCCTCTCTGAACTCCACTGCTGACCCGTTCGCCGGCAAGTGCGTTCTGACAGAGAAGTTTTATTTATTTGTCCACGTGACTGTCTCGGAAACTGCCACATTATAACTTTTTTTTTTAACTGGCAGTACTTGATAGTAGAAGAGATGAGGAAAACATCTTTGCGTCTTTCTACTTTCTAACTGCGACGAGATGTAAACAATGTGAAGACAACAACGCCTTCAGTGGCAAGGGGTTGTGAGAACAAAGTGGACGCTCGGAGGCATGGAATGTCGGGCTGCTCTGCCAGGTCGAGAGCTTCGCAGTTTCGGGCGGCGTCCTCTCTTCTCGCACTGTTTGTGACACTTCGTGTGCCTCGTCGGTTTTTGGGAGAGTGGAAATCTTTGCGAATGAGTGTAATCGGCGCCATTGAAGCAGGACTCTTTGTAAATTAAGCTTCACGACTACTTAATGTCCCTTAAGGTGAGTTCAGGTCACTAAAATCCCGCAACATTCAAGGTTGCTTTTGTGATAAATTCTTTTAAGAAGATGGAGGGTTTACATCTAAGAAGATGTATCGACCTCTTCATATTAAGTTTTGGACTTGGGAATTGTTTGGACCTTCTGCTCGTTAAGCACAGAAGGGCAGTGTCCACATTTTTCAGAATAATTTTTCTCTTAAATCACAGGCTCATAGTGCAATGCTGTCAGGCAGAAATTTGCAGGATCGCATAGAAAATGTAATTTCTATACCACAGTGATCATGTAGTGCCTTTCACAAGGGATCTGCTACCGAGAGATGATTCAAATACATTTAAGCTGCTGTTAGTGCTACTTACCTGTTGTGTTATAGCGCCTTTAAAATGTACTTTACCCAAAAGCACTCCAGTACTGCTCAATGTATCTTTACTTCTTACATGTTAATGTTTTACTGTTTAATAATTTATATACAACATTTTGTTTTTTTAGTAATCAGCTAGTCATTTATAAATATTAAAAATAGCAGCGGTCCTAGCACTGACCCCTGTGGAACACCACTCTTAACATCGGACAATTCTGAAAAGGTCCCTCGCACCACCACCCTTAACTTCCTATGTCTGAGCCAATTTTGCACCCATCTAAAAACATCACACTGAACTCCCATTTCTTTTAGCTTCATGTTCAACCTCTCATATGGCACCTTATGAAAGGCTTTCTGAAAGTCAAGAAAAATAATATCACATGCTCCACTTTGACCATATCCTTTTGTTGCCTCCTCATAGAATTCTAGCATGTTAGTAAAAAATGGCCTCTGTCTTTTGAACCCATGCTGACTGTTCCAAAAAACTCCTGTTCTTGCCAAGTGTTACTCAATCTTATCCTTAATAATTCCTTCCATTAAGTTCCCTGTGATGCATGTTAAGCTTACTGGATTAGTTGCTTGGATCTGCCCTGTCAATCTTTTATATAATAGGATGATATTTGCAATTTTCCAGTCCTTCGGAATCTCTCCAGTGCACAATGACTTTCTAAAAACGTGTGTCAAGGATTTATATATTTACTTGCCAACATCCTTAAGAATTTAAGGGTAAATATTATCTTGTCCTGGGGCCTCATGTATAAACGGTGCGTACGCACAGAAACGTTGCGTAAGAACTTTTCCACGTTCAAATCGCGATGTATAAAACCTACACTTGGCGTAAATCCACGCACTTTTCCACGGTACCACATACCTTGTCGTACGCAAGTTCTCCGCTCGGTTTTGCAGACTGGCGGCACCCAGCGTCAAAGCAGTGCTACTGTTCCTGTGTGGTTACACCTTATTTTCCTGACGCGGCTTTATAAATACACCGAAACTAACCGCATATTGTTTATCAGTGTAATGCATCTGATTGTAATTAACTTGTAACAATATAATGGTAGAGGGAACAGCCATAGTATTCCAAATACCATAACTGCTTTAGCGTTGTTACTCTCACTTCTTCTTCTTCTTTTAGCTCCTCTTGTTAGGAGTTGCCACAGCGGATCATCTTTTTCAATATTTCTCTCACTGCACCACTCAGAGTATTTATATCACTGTATCTGAGTGTGAATCACAGCAGCAGCTGATCGGAAAGGGAATTATCGGTATACAACTTCAAGGGCACGCTGCCTTTCCTGTACGGACCTCGCGATTCAGAAACAGAAACGATATCATTTATAAGGTGAAATTCAGCAAAATATGTTTATTAAATTATACAGATAAAACTTCATTTAAATAATCTATATTATTCACTGGGAGTGTCGTTAAGGATAGAATAATTAAACATGTACTACGAAGATATTTCAATGTTCTTTAAACGTTTTGAAGAATCGGCGCTAAGCTTACAGATGGCTTAACGTCTATTACAGAGCTGATTGTATGGCGATCGGTTACTTGGGGAAAGAAAAGCACTGACTGCAGTGACGGCTACGCCAATATATATTGAATATAAAACAGAAACAGAAAATAACAACACAGCGACAAATTTCGGCAAAAGTTAAATGCTTGTGTCATGAGCACGAGGCGGCTATGCAGTGTCCGCAACGGACGTAGCCATTCACTGTGCATAAGCTACCTTCACTGACGGAGCCACCGATTCTTCCTCTGCCCAGTGCCACCACAAGCCTAGAGTCGCCCCTGATTGTACTGCTGCAATAAATTATTTCATCGAAGTGAAACACATGTTTAATAACGTGCTTTAACTCCTATCATCATGAAAATGATATCACGTATACATCTCAGTATTTTAGTTATTCAGAGAACTGTAATATTACAAATGTAATTGATTCTGTGTCCAGTTGGAGGAAGAGAGCCGGTTTAAAAAGCAAGTAGTGATTCACACACATAGAGCACATAGAAGATCAAATACAAAACAAAGCATTTAACGTGCTACTTTAATTACGATGTGATTTGAGAAACTGGTTAATTAAACGATTTTAAGATGAAGTTTATGATGTTCTACTTTAATGACAAAATAAACTACGTGATTAAAGTGGAAATGTCGAGATTGAAGTTGACATTTCGTGCTTTTTCCTCACTGTGTGCCTTTTTTCTCTGTACCCTAATAAGCTTTCATATGACACTCAGACAGTGGGCTTACAACTCGGTTTTTCACGGCGACTTTGATATGTGACTTCTTTTTTATTTCCGGCACTGTGCGATTTGTGAATGTGAGCTTTTAAGTTTCTCCAACACGCTATGTCACTCGATCAACTTCCTTTTGTTGATTATACCACGGTTTACTTGAACAAATAGTATGTTTTTCATTTGCCTCCACTTGGTATTCGCTGAAATTCTTATATTTTCCCCCGTGCTTTTCCCATTGTCTTTTCACAGAAGGCTGCGCTTAAGGGCGATTTATATTGATTTGCATATTCAAATAGGCATAATTCTGGGAGGATTTGGGGCGTTACATTATGCGCGTGCACGAGCGTTAGTTTTCACGCTGATCAGGATTTATGGAGCGGAAGAACGTGGAAGTTGGAGTACACACAGATTCCTGCATCTGGATTTATCTATGCGTAAACACATTTCGGCTTTTGTGCTTACGCCATGTTATAGTGCGAGTTCTACGCACGGCGTTATACATGAGGCCCCTGCCGATTTACTTGATTTCAGTACAATTTCCAATGTAGGCCCTCCAACGTGTAGGGAAAAACCTGGGGGTTGGTGGCAGAATTGCCACTCCAGCCACCATAAATAAACCTCACACCCGTTCCATTGCATCTGAACTAGCGTGGTGCTGAGGTGTCACCTGTTGCATGGCTGCACTCAGGTCCTAATCTGGGATCCTTAGTTGGTGTGTCATGTGGTGGATGTAGCAATGTGCTGTATCAACGCATGCTGTTAACTTCTCCTCTCTATTAATTCCAAATTTAGCTATGTATCTGACCTGCATTACAAATAAAGCATTTTTAAACCTATTCCACTGCTCATTGACTTTCTCCACACTTAAAAGCTTACCCCAGTCTTTCTTTCTTAGACTTTTTCACATCTGCTCAAAACTTGCCATACCCAAGTTCAACTTAACAATTTTAGTCTTTGCATCTGCACTCTGACAAAATACTGAGAATTGTATTATATTATAGTAACTTGACCCTAGTGGTTCAATCACCTCTACACCCTCAATTCTATCTTGATTACTACAAAACACGAAATCCAGACAAGCTTCACCCCGTGTTCGTACTTTAACATACTGTGTCAAAAAACAGACACTGCTTACTTCTAAAAACTCCTACTTAAATTCTCCTCCATCTGCAAGGTTATCCTAGTTGATATTTGGATAATTAAAGTCCCCCATGACTAAAATATCTCCCTAATAACAGTTTTACACTTCTAATTCTGTGGTTGATGTCCCTGGACAGTGTGTACCCTTTACCTTATGCCTTGTGACCATGACCCACCTATTTCTACCTACAGTTGAGGCCAAAATTATTAGCCCCCCTGAAATCATGGAACATTTTCCTAAACTTCTTCCCAAAGTTTGCAACATTGATGAAACTTGATATAATCAAACATCCACCAGTGCTATTTACTAGCTTTTTATACATTTTGTAATATAAAATATATTTTTAGTCTTGCTTTATATCAAATATAGTAAAAAATGGCATGGTCAAAAATATTAGCCCCATGTTAATGTTTGCTTTCAACACACACCTACACTAATTAACCAATCAGCTTTGAAACCACACCTGTGCAATCAATTGGCTTCCTAACAACACCTGCAGTCAATTGGCTTCCTAACAACGCTCAATCAGCATAAAAAGACTCCCAAGGAACAGGGCTCTTGAACACATGAGAGGGACTACTGTTACTGACCATGCCAAAGACAAAGGAAATCAGTCTGGAGCTCAGAAAGAAGATAGTAGAGGCTCATGATAAGGGGCAAGGCTACACTGCCATTTCCAAGCAATTCACAGTGTCTAGAAGTGCTGTACGTTGCATCATTGCCAAGTACAAGGAGACAAATTCTGTTAGAAACAAACCTGGCCTTGGCCATAAGCGCAAGATTTCAAGAACTCTGGAGAGGAAAATAGTCAGAGATGTCAGCAAGGAACCCCGGACTTCTGCCAAGATGATTGTTGCTGACCTGGCCTCTTCTGGAGTTGATGTTTCAAGGAACACAGTTGTGAGGGCTCTTCACCGTGGTGGGCTTCATGGCCATCGTCCCAGAAGAACCCCTTTACTCAAAGCGTGGCACATCACAGCACGACTGAGGTTTGCCCGTGAACATTTGAAATGTAAAGATGATTTTTGGAAGTCTGTGCTTTGGTCTGATGAGACTAAACTGGAACTGTTTGGGCACATGGATGTTGCTTATGTTTGGCGAAAAAAGGGACAGGCCTTCAACCCTAGGAACACAGTTGCCACAGTTAAACATGGTGGTGGGAGCATCATTTTGTGGGGCTGTTTTGCAGCCTCAGGCACAGGGAGCCTTGTTCGGGTGCATGGCATCATGAAAAAAGAAAATTATGTTGACATTCTGAGGGAGAATATGCAGAAATCTGCTCGTAGTCTAGGCTTAGGTCGTCGCTGGGTCTTCCAACAAGACAATGATCCAAAGCATACATCAAAATTAGTTCAACAGTTTTTCAAGGATACTAAAACCAAGATCTTGGAGTGGCCCGCACAGAGCCCAGACCTCAATCCCATTGAGAATCTGTGGCGAGTGCTCAAAGTGAATGTCCATGCTCGGAAACCACACAATTTGGACCAGCTAGAACAATTTGCAATGGAGGAATGGACCAAAATCCCTCAGAAGACCTGTGCTAATCTAGTAAAGACCTACTCTAATAGATTGTTGTCAGTTGTGGCTCAAAAAGGGTACAGTATTGACTATTAATGGGCATGGGGCTAATAATTTTGGATGTCTCATTTTTGCCCTTTCTTGTTCCCACTCAGTGTGTCAATAAAATATCCAAACTACAATTAGTGGACCTTGATATTTTGGACACAGATATGCTTTAAAAAACAAACATTTCTTGTTAATGGTCATTTTCATATTGGAATCAGGAGTGTTGCCTAATTTCATAAGGGGGCCTAATAATTTTGGCCACAACTGTATCTTGTTTGGAATATCCTCCTGCGCCACCTTAGGGGTGCACACTACCTCTCTAAAGGACACCTGGGCCAGGTCCGCCAATTCTCTACTATAATGCAGGCCAGTCAACCCCTCCTCCAGTCCAGTGACCGTGAGCTCAATGTGCTGGATTAGCTGGCATGTCCTGCAGATGCAGGCCTCATAGGCAACTGGCTCCTCCAAGCCATCATCTAAAAAGTCCAACATCCTACAGGACTTGCATTGTACTGGCTACATTATTAAAATTTCATTTAGGATAAGAAAACCGGCCTTAACTTTTTTATCTAAAAAATAAATGATTTAACTCTAATGGTAACACTAAGAACTGTTACAGCTACACTGTGTGCACAATTATTAGGCGAGTATTTTGACCATATCATCATTTTTAATGCGTATATTCCAACTCCAAGCTGTATTAACTTGAATGCTTATTGGATTTAAGCATGTCAGGTGATGTGTATTTGTGTAATGAGGGAGGGTGTGGCCTAAGGAGATCAACACCCTATATCAAGGTGTGCAGAATTATTAGGCAGCTAGTTTTCCTCGGGCAAAATGGGCCAAAAAAGAGATTTAACTTACTCTGAAAAGTCAAAAATTGTAAAAAGTCTTTCAGAGGAATGCAGCACTTTTGGAATTGCTAAGATATTGGTGTGTGATCACAGAACCATCAAACATTTTGTTGCAAATAGTCAACAGGGTCGCAAGAAACGTGTTGAGAACAAAAGACGCAAATTAGCTGCCAAAGATTTGAGAAGAATCAAACGTGAAGCTACCAGGAACCTATTATCCTCCAGTACTTTCATATTCCAGAGCTGCAACCTACCTGGAGTGCCTAGAAGTACAAGGTGTTCAGTGCTCAAAGACATGGCCAAGGTAAGGAGGGCTGAAACCCAACCACCACTGAACAAGAAACATAAGTTGAAACGTCAAAACTGGGCCAAGAAATATCTGAAGACAGATTTTTTTCAAAGGTTTTATGGACCGATGAGATGAGAGTGACTCTTGATGGACCAGATGGATGGACCTGTGGATCAGTAATGGGCACAGAGCTCCACTCCAACGTGGAGGTGGGGTACTGGTATGAGCTGGTATTTTTAAAGATGAGCTAGTTGAACCTTCTTGCATTGAAGATGAACTCAAAATCAACTCCCAAACCTACTGCCAGTTTTTCGAAGACACTTTCTTCAAACAGTGATACAGGAAAAAGACCATGATTTTTATGCAGGCCAATGCTCCATCACTTGCATCGAAGTTCTCCACTGCGTGGTCAGCATGTAAAGGCCTTAAAGATGAAGGAATAATGACATGGCCCCCCTTTCTCATCTGACCTAAACCCTATCGAGAACTTGTGGACACTTCTTAAATGCTAGATTTACGGGGGAGAAAAACAATACACCTCTCTGAAGAGTGTCTGGGAGGCTGTAGTCACTGCTCCACAAAAAGCTGATCGTCAACAGATCAAGAAACTGACAGGCTCCATGAATGGAAAGGCTTATGACTGTTATTGGAAAGAAGGGTGGCTATATTGGTCATTGATTGATTTATTTTTTTTTAAATGTCAGAGATGTTTATTTGTAAATTTTGAGGTGTTTGTCTATTATTCTCACTATAACAGATGAAAATACACAAGTGAGAGGGGAAAATTTTCATTTAGTTGCATAATAAATCTGCACACTAATAGTTGCCTAATAATTGTGCGCACATATGTATTCCCCTGATGATGTTCACACTCACATTTCCGTTGTGAAACATTCAGGTTTCAGGTTTATTAACATTTTGGATTGACTGATAGCACTGTGTTTGTTCCATATTAAAATTAATCCTCAAAAATACAACTTGCCTAATAATTGTGCACACAGTGTATTTTACACCTTCTGTCCCCTTAACACTAGAATCCCTGAAGCCAATGAAAAAACTTGTAATCCCGGCCCACCTTAAATACCTTCGCACCTCACTATTAGCATCTTGTTTTATAAATGCAAGAAATGTTGAACACATACCGTGAGATAAAAACACTAATGTGGCGAATTGCTCACGTATACACTATACTACACGTATTATACACTTTACGTCAGTGTAACATGGAAAACATTTCTGCTTTAGGCATGTGTTCAGCATTTCTTGCCTTGCATTTCCTTTCATCTTACACTTACCCAGATCTTTGTAGACACGAGAGAGAGAGAGAGAGGGGCAAGCAATCAAAACATCAATATGTGCTAAGCCATCTGCCAATAGCGTCCCTTGTATGAAATCAACTGGGCAAACAAACTAAGGAAGCATGTACCATAAATTAAAAGACCCATTGTCCGCAGAAATCCATGAACCAGTGAAAAATCCGTGATATATATTTAGATATGCTTACATTTAAAAACCGCGATGGAGTGAAGCCGCGAAACTCGAAGCATGATATAGCGAGGGATCACTGTACTGTATTATTTACCATATACAACTTCAGGTACCTCACACACAGATAAGGAGCCTTGGCTTGAGCCAAGGTGGGCTGGGATTACAAGTTTTTTCATAGGCTTCAGGGATTCTAGTGTTAAGCTCCTGTACTGTTCTCTCTCTCTGCTACCTGCTGTTTGTCCTTCTAGGAGGTTAAATTTGTTACATTTTAAAATTTGTTCTCCTAACTTTGGACTCCACTTATGCTGGTGCCCACGTAACTGTTCAATCTAAAATAAATAAATAAATACATAAATAAAACTTTACTATCTTATCTGCTCCTACAGCCCCTTGTACCTGATCTGGCATCTTAACGCTGGCTGAGCCTTCCCCTTTACTGCTTTGAAGTTAGCTGCAGCCCTTTTTTTTTTCTTTTAAACTAAGGAATCCCTGTGTTATTAACTTACAGATGTCGATATCAGTTATTGCTGCTTTCTACCCTGCCTCCTAGATGCTAGTTCAAATACAGGTAAGTACAAGTACATGTAACTTTTCCAAGCACACATCCAAACACCCTGCTACTTTTTCTCTTGTGCGGGTGAAGAAAAAAAAAAAAAAGGTTCCGTAGTGGCAACCAAAACCCAAGAGCTAAATGCATTTTTTTTTTTTTTAACAACTCTCACACCACAGAACACCAAAAACTCTCAGCGGCCTCTCACGTTTGCAAAGTCTACGTCAGCATGTCTCCACACGAGATCTCATGATCTTGCCTGTATGTTTCCCTGTCTATCCATTTCTTATACACGTCTTTACTGCCTCAGACTGAATGTTTAATAGGTTGTGAGACAGGAGCTGAAGAAAACTTATATTTTCATGCCACAAAAATGAAACCTTTCTGTGATATGTCAATGGTGTTGTTTCACATAGAGCCACAAAGAAAAGTACAATAAATAGTGCAGGCACATTGCTCAGTACAGAATTCACACTTGGATTAATGTTTTTAGTTTTACTACACTATCATGTAGTGACCCATCACAAACATTCAAGACCTATAGTTTAAGAAACACTGCTGTGGTACCCTGAAGGGGCAGGAGAGAGTTTGGCCCCAGCAGAGTCTACGGAAGGTTGGAGACATAAAAATGAAGAACTGGACACAAGTTCTTTCAAAAGTAATATTTACTTCCACTACTGAAAATTCTGAATTGCTGGTAACTGCACCATTTTAAAAATGTTTTTTCTTTTGGTATACCAGGCATCATCTTTAAAACCTTGGCATGGTAAAACAAGATAAATTAGAAACTCTAAATAGCCAGTTAACAGCCAGCCCCTTCTGTGTTATATATGTTTTTTGTTTTGCATCCTGCCTTCAATGTTGCTATATATGCATATTTCTATAATCCGTGTGTTTTATCAATAAATTGTAATAATCTGTTTCTTCAAACAAGTGTGCCGCAGTTACCCTGATAAAAGCATAATGGCTCAAAATCCCTTCTATAGAGAAAGGTAAGGAAAATAAAGTGGGAACCTTAATAAATTAATCATTAACAGTGCCAAAAGCAAAACTGAGAATGAATCAATTAACATCACTGAATTAACTCAACTCCTCAGATCAAAATACAATTTCCTAAATTAATTTGGCACCACCGGGTGGGCACAAAACAGAGATCCCTCACTCAGTTTCCGACAGCTGTAAATGTAGTTAAGTACGAGTGAGTGCGGTTTTAGAAGCACCAGGTTAAATATTGCAAAAGCCTACTGATGGACAAGGAGACCACAGAGACACAAACAGACATGGAGCATAGATGCATAGAAGATGCTGGCAATAATAGCAGGAAATGAAGGTGAAAAACGATAAGGCAATGGAAAAAAAATAGGCAGACATACATGCTAGAAATGCAGTTATGAGTGTGAAGAAGCCAAGAGATGGGGCTTTGTAAGTCAGCAGCAGAATGAGGAAAGAAAACTTAATGTGTTTAGGATAACGAAGCAAAAGACAGAAGAAAGACAGAATGCAGAAGCTGAAAAATGCTTGAAAAACACCTTTTGGCTGCTCATTAGGGGTTGCCACAGCAAATCATCTTTTTCCATATCGTCCTGTCCTCTGCATCTTGCTCTGTTACACCCATCTCTGTTAAACCTTCTCTTAGGCATCCTTTTCTCAATATACCCAGCATCTCTCCTCTGCACATGTCCAAACCAATGCGATCTCACCTCTCTGATGTTGTCTCCAAACCGCCCAATATACTTGTTCCTAACCCTAACTATCCTTGTCACACCCAATGCAAACTTTGGCCTCTTTAACTCTGCCACCTCCAGCTCTGTCTCCTGTTTTTTGGCCAGTGCTGTCTCCAATATATACAACACAGCTGGTCTCAGTACCGTCCTGTAGACCTTCCCTTTCACTCTTCCTGATACCAGTTTGTCACAAATTACTCCTGACACTCTTCTCCACCCATTCCACCCTGCCTGCACTCTCTTCCACGCACAATATATGAACCTTCCTTCTCTCCATCACATCAGCTAACTCTCTCCCTTTACCAGTCATACTGCCAACATTCAAAAACTCAAAAAACACCAAAGGGAACATTATGATTGATAGTAATGGGATAAAGAAGTACACCGCCCTCTGTAATGTTTGGGACAATGGCATGCTTTTCTTTGGTCTATCCCTTTACTTCACAGTTTAAAATTATAAATCAAACAATTCAGATATGATTAACCTCCTTAGTGTTAGACCCAACTGTCACTCAGGCTGTAAACAAAACAGTGCTAAAAGAGTTAGTCCTGAGTATCACTCGGACAACAGTATAGACCCATTTCATGTAAGACCCAAGGTTAACTCAGGTTAAAAAACTGCCAACAGTATTAGTGCTGAGCTTTACTCAGGCAACGGTATAGGCATGTCTTGCATAAGCATCAGGCCCAAGCATTACCTGGGCAATGGTGTAGACATGCCTTCTCCTAGCCTCATAATGGCGTCATGTCTTCAAGGCTTTGAAATTGAAACTTTTGAAACCAAAAGTGATTCTGGGAATCCAAAAGTGACACTTCTGTAATTCGGACACGTGCAGTGTGCTGTTCATATTATTACTATTCATTATTATTTGTATCATTATTACACTTTCTACATGTCCGACATTGCACTTTTAGTGTTTTGCACGTTTTACAGTAGAAAGATGAGACTTAATAAAAATGTAATTTTTCAAGCCAAAAAATACAATGCGTGTCACACATGTCTACATGGGAGGCAGCTAAAAGGACCAAATGAAGGTAATTTCACACCAGGCCAGAGGATGGCGGGGTGCGCTGACTCTTTCTCTGTTATCCCTGCAGACCAAACACAGGAAATTCTGCCTGATTCCGGCCACAAAGACATCACTTCCAGCTCCGGCCATCCTGACATCACCTCTGGTTCCCTGCCTTAAAACCCAGACCACTTCCTATGTTTCCTCAGTTCTAAATTGGACTCTGTCCTGTACACATCTTTGCAACCTATGTTGCCTTTTTGCAGCCAGGGCTCAAGTATACGGACGGTTGCCCCAAACCTTTTTTCTGTGTGTCAAGGCTATTTAAACATTTTTTGAGGAAAAAAAAATGTGATGCTAAGGAGGTTAAACTTTATGCCCGGTCTATCTACATATGTTTTGTAGACTCGGAAAAGGTGTATTACCATGTTCCTTGAGGTATTCTGTGGTGGGCACTGGGAGAGTTTAGGGTATAAGTGTTCATAATAAAGATGGTGGGTTAGACAGATGGGGCAGCGAGCTTAGTTACGCGGTCCCTATACTGAGCTACAGTGGTGAAGAACAAGTGGAGTTAGAATGTGAAGCTCTCGATTTACCAGTTGATCTACATCCATACCCTCACCTACAGTTATGAGCTTTGGGTAATGACCGAAACAATGAGATTATGGGTACAAATAATCAAAATGGGCTTTCACTACAGGGTAGCTGGTCACTCCCTTAGAGATAGAGTGAGAAGTAAAGATATCTGGGAGAGGCTCAGAGTAGAGCTGTGGACCCTCAGCATGTAGAAAAGCCAACAGAGGTGGTTCAGGCATCCGATACGGATGCCTCCTGGAAGGCTCACTGTGGAGGTATTACGGGCATGATAGGCTGAGAGGAGTCCCCAGAGAAGACTCTGGGCTAGGAACGCCTTGGAATCCCACAGTATGAGCTGGCCAAGTGTGGCTGGGGAAAAGGACATATGGGCCTCACTGCTAAGACCATCATGACCATGACCCATTTTTGTATAAGCAGTGGAAAAAGAATAAATGGATAAATTAAGTAACCTCCTAGCTTCAATTGTAAAGCCATCCATAGAAAAATATTTTTCACTAAATGCAGCTTCACCCAATTAATCAACCATCTATTTCCAAAATGACTGCAAAGGGAAAAATAATTTTAATTATAGGTCACTTTTAAAGCTGTCTGTAGCATGCTTGTAAACATCTTTTAGTAGAACATTGACAGTTAAAAAGCTTTACCTCTGTCTCCATGAACTTTGCCATCATAATTTTTAATAAGTTCTTCAATGAAGGTTCCATCCTGATCAAGAATTTCATCTCCCATGTAAGGTATATTGTGCAACACTGTCTCATCCTCCACCTGCAATATACATAAAAATGTCATAATAATTTTCATAAGAAAATGTATGCCAATTAATTGTCAATTTCTACAGTATAGCTATAAACATATTACTACAATTAATAACAATAATAAAAATAATAATATTACATTTTATTTATATAATGCCTTTCCCATAATCATAATCCAGTACCAACATAAATCCAATTTAGAATGTTCACTATTTTCTAAAACAGTGAGGCACTGTAATTAGCAGCTTCGGGAAAAAAGCAGTCTTTGTGTATGAAAATATTTGACAAGCATTATAATCTGCACTATGTTAATAAGTATCAACACCTCCAAAGCTTTGTGTTTATATAAAAAAAAAAAAAATTAAGGAAGATCAATGAAAACTAGGGAAAAACAATTAGTAATTGCTGGAATACATTATATAATTTAAGTAGTATTAAAGTAATGCCAGTATTCCTGGTCACTGTTGCAGACTACCACAAGTCTCTCACAAATGTAACCATATGTAGCAGTGAATCACTAACATCTTTATGAAGATGGTATTCCAACTGCTGGCTGCTTTGTGGTGCTGAATACACAAAAAGCACACATACAATAACAGCTCAAAGCACAGCAGTATTTTTGTTCAGCAGAATATGAAGGCCTGCCCTGAAGTTAATTTTAAAACCAAATAAATATTACTGTACCATGAAATTTTGCTGGAGGGGAGACCATGAATACATTACAGGGACAGATGCAACTGCATTTAGAGTCTTCAAAGGAATTACTTGCTTGGAGAACTCAGAGAACCCACTGTCCACTGTACACTGTCATAAAAACAATGTGAAATTTTATATTACCACACAGTGATAGAAGACCTTATTGGGATACCTTTCCGAAAGCAAACAAAATAGGAATTTACTATAAACCACCAAAGAACAACCTTCTACATAGCAAACTGTAGATGTATCAACCAATTAAATGCTAATCTGGAATATTTCCTAGGATGGCATTTTACCATCTGCAAGTTTAAGGGTGCTTTCACACCTACAGCATTTGGTGCGCACCAAACGTGTTTGGTCCCTTGGTTTGGTTCGTTTGCGTTGATGTGAATGCAATCTCAGTACTTTGGTGCGCACCAAATCAATTGATCCGAGACCTGCCTGAAGAGGTGGTCTCGGACCGCTTTATCCGCTCTACTTTGGTACGGTTCGTCTGGTGTGAAAGCAACCAAAACCAAATCTGACGAAATGGTATAGTTTAATGCACTTTGGGTATAAGAGATACGGGGTTGTGGGTAAAATTCTTTTCACTTCCTGTTGACTCCATTAAATTTTTCAAGCTATCGACTCGCGATGAAATCAAACTGCTGAGAAACGTGGAGTGCCGAAGAAATTAAGTGCCTCTAATATGGTCGGATGAGCATATCCAAAAGCAACTGTCCATGACACATAAAAACAGCTGCATTTACGCGCTGTTCAGTAAGCAGCTAAGGGAGAAAGGCTATCCTCGGACAGTTGAACAATGCCGTATTAAGACAAAAAAACTTCGGGCGAAGTATATAGAAGTGCGTGATGCACTTAGCAAGATGGAAAGTTCTGGAAAAGAGAAAGACAAGTTTCCCTGGTGCCGATGGGCTTCGCAGTCTATTTTGGTTCGTTTAGAACAAGGCATATGTGAAAGCAAACCGTACCCACGTCTGTTTACTACATTATAACATTTTTCTGACTGGTGCGGACTAAAGCAATCAAACTATAGGTGTGAAAGCACCCTAAAATCTGTTGTGGTTGAATTTACTACAGCATTTAAATAACATCCCAGAAGTTATATTAATCACATTTTTCCACTATGCTGGTGAACAACTGTTTCTACACTATAAAAAACAAAGGCCAAGTAAACATATTAATTTGTTAAGGACTTCCAAACACAATTTGTACATTAAAAATACTTGACTCTATATACTTACAAATCCTGATATTCACAGTTACCAATACTTTTGCTTTTTTCTTGATAGCAATTTGCGCGGCTTTTGTAATCCATAAAACATTTGTCCAAGCCTCAAGACCCCAAAATCAAATGTCTAGTGCAGCTTATTTAAACATAGATGAAGACCTTGATTATCATTGTCTTCTCCTGTTCTGAAGTACAGTGGTGTGAAAAACTATTTGCCCCCTTCCTGATTTCTTATTCTTTTGCATGTTTGTCGCACAAAATGTTTCTGATCATCAAACACATTTAACCATTAGCCAAATATAACACAAGTAAACCCAAAATGCAGTTTTTAAATGATGGTTTTTATTATTTAGGGAGAAAAAAAATCCAAACCTACATGGCCCTGTGTGAAAAAGTAATTGCCCCCTTGTTCAAAAATAACCTAACTGTGGTGTATCACACCCGAGTTCAATTTCCGTAGCCACCCCAGGCCTGATTACTGCCACACCTGTTTCAATCAAGAAATCACTTAAATAGGAGCTGCCTGACACAGAGAAGTAGACCAAAAACACCTCAAAAGCTAGACATCATGCCAAGATCCAAAGGAATTCAGGAACAAATGAGAACAGAAGTAATTGAGATCTATCAGTCTGGTAAAGGTTATAAAGCCATTTCTAAAGCTTTGGGACTCCAGCGAACCACAGTGAGAGCTATTATCCACAAATGGCAAAAACATGGAACAGTGGTGAACCTTCCCAGGAGTGGCCGGCCGACCAAAATTACCCCAAGAGCGCAGAGACGACTCATCCGAGAGGTCACAAAAGACCCCAGGACAACGTCTAAAGAACTGCAGGCCTCACTTGCCTCAATTAAGGTCAGTGTTCACGACTCCACCATAAGAAAGAGACTGGGCAAAAACGGCCTGCATGGCAGATTTCCAAGACGCAAACCACTGTTAAGCAAAAGAACATTAGGGCTCGTCTCAATTTTGCTAAGAAACATCTCAATGATTGCCAAGACTTTTGGGAAAATACCTTGTGGACTGATGAGACAAAAGTTGAACTTTTGGAAGCCAAATGTCCCGTTACATCTGGCGTAAAAGGAACACAGCATTTCAGAAAAAGAACATCATACCAACAGTAAAATATGGTGGTGGTAGTGTGATGGTCTGGGGTTGTTTTGCTGCTTCAGGACCTGGAAGGCTTGCTGTGATAGATGGAACCATGAATTCTACTGTCTACCAAAAAATCCTGAAGGAGAATGTCCGGCCATCTGTTCGTCAACTCAAGCTGAAGCGATCTTGGGTGCTGCAACAGGACAATGACCCAAAACACACCAGCAAATCCACCTCTGAATGGCTGAAGAAAAACAAAATGAAGACTTTGGAGTGGCCTAGTCAAAGTCCTGACCTGAATCCACTTCAGATGCAATGGCATGACCTTCAAAAGGCGCTTCATGCTAGAAAACCCTCAAATAAAGCTGAATTACAACAATTCTGCAAAGATGAGTGGGCCAAAATTCCTCCAGAGCGCTGTAAAAGACTCATTGCAAGCTATCGCAAACGCTTGAGTGCAGTTATTGCTGCTAAGGGTGGCCCAACCAGTTATTAGGTTCAGGGGGCAATTACTTTTTTACACAGGGCCATGTAGGTTTGGATTTTTTTTTCCCTAAAAAATAAAAACCATCATTTAAAAACTGCATTTTGTGTTTACTTGTGTTATATTTGACTAATGGTTATATGTGTTTGATGATCAGAAACATTTTATGTGACAAACATGCAAAAGAATAAGAAATCAGGAAGGGGGCAAATAGTTTTTCACACCACTGTATATAAGCACAGTTCAGGCTCTACCTCTATCTCTATATGTATGGTGTCACGCCCGATCTACAAATAAAATTTGTATTGGAACTATTCATATCACAATCACTTCTATGATAGCCCATTATATGGAAAACTTGAAGGAAAGCAGGATTATCACAATAATAAAAAACATGTTTGGTGAGGTTGTGCAAGAACAAAAAATGGCATTTTGTGAGAGTGAATTGTTTTTACTGCTTTTTGCCATATTCAGATACAATTATATATAATTGAACTGTGCACTTTTGCCCACAAATCTGAACTGCTACTTGCAGAGATTTCTTGTGAGGAAATGATCATGCTCGTATGCCTTATTTAATTTGTAAGCATAGATAGACAATTATAGATACACACACACACCCCAACTAGCTGTGTTACCTGGCTTTGCCTTGGAAACTTTGTAAGACAATGGCTGTCCGTTATAGTGATGTCAGGTAACTGGATGTATCAGAAGTAGAAATAATGTTTTATTTATACAGCACACTAAGATAACAATCAATCCTAGGTGCTTTACAACTCAAGATAAATAAAAAATATACAAACAATAATACTATTTAAAAAACAAAATTTTACCAGAAAAAAAGTAAATGTTACTGCTAATGAATTGTTAGAAGAACACTAAAGCAAATAAATCCTTAAATTCTTTATAAAAATATTCACTGTCAAAAAACAGATAGACTGCCAGAGCTTGTTCCACAAGTAGGGCCAATAAATCAAAAGGCTTTACCCATTGTGCAACAGCCAGAAGGTTAGAGGACCAAAAGCACAAATAAATAAAAGACCTATTAAGTGTTTAGTTAGTCTTAAAGATAGACAGGGGCAATCCTAGCAATACATTTGTAAAACTAAGAGAAAAATTCTAATATGGATCATCTCTTTAACAGGTAACCAGTTCAAGGGTGGTACAACTGGGGCAGTATGAGCAAATTTAATGAGTGTTTGTTAAAACACATGTGGCAAAGTTTTGGACATTCGGTTACCTCTGAATAGTCTTTCAAGAAGGACCAAAAACAGGGAACTACAGTAGTCAATAGGAGATGTGATGAAAGCATAAACTAACTGTTCTGCATCATGCATTTGTGTAAAAAACAAACCTCAAATTCTTGCTGTGTATACATATAAAAGGCAAAGCCCTCACTGACTTGTCACTAATTCTCCCACTTTCCATATAGGTGGGAAGCTGAAATTTGGAGTGCTCGTTCCTTGCAGTGTACTTACAAAAGTTAGGTATGTTTCATGTCCAATTGCAGCACCCAAGTGGGGGGGTGGGAATGGGTGTACCCCCTAAACTGCATATTTAGATAGGGGAAACCCATCCTCACTATTTCTGCGACTTCCAATATACATAGGAAGCCCAAATTTCCTATGCTCATCCTTTACGCTGTACTTACAAACGTTAGTGGCAGAGACGCACAAGGGCTGTCCCCAGTCCCCCTTCATTTTTCCGTACGGCCGCTGTCCCCGCACCTACCACGTGGTTGTCTCCCTGCCTATATACATTAATGACATCCCGAGCTCATGTGCCTCCTCACTAGCTTCCTTACTTTCCTCAGCTGTTCATGCTTACTGCTCGCTTCTTCTTTACTCCACCACTTCAAGGGTGGAAGGACTGCTCACTCTTCTTTCAGGCAACCTCTAAACCTCACCCATACAGATTCCAATTCAAACGCCTCCAATTTCCAGTAACGGTCTGCTTCGCTATGACAATAAATAAGTCACAGGGCCAGACTCTAAAAAAGGTCACCATTGACTTGACACAAGATTGCTTCTCACATGACCAACTGTATGTTGCATGCTCAAGAGTAAGCTCAGCAGAGAGCTTAGTCATTTTACAGCTCGAGGGCAGAACTGCAAACATTGTTTACAAAGAGATCCTTACATCCTAAAAATGTGCATTTCTCATACACAACATTTACAATAATAAACTCTTTACAATCATCAAATTCACTCTCAATACTAAAATAAGTCTACGACAATTACATTGACGATCATGTTACATTATTATTAATATGTTTTCTTTTCTTTTTCATAACTTCTTTAACACACTACTTCTCCGCTGCAAAGTGCGGGCATTTTGCTAGTAATCCATAAATGTCAGAATGAAGTTCTGGGCAAGGATGCAAAGTAACTTTAATTTTAAAGTGTAAAATCAAATTGAACCTGAAGATTTATAACCAAGAAACAAACATGAAGTAAAGGAGTACCAATACTGCAAAGTTTTTATGCTGGACTTTTTTTAACATTACAAACAGTGATCACAAGGTATTTAATTTGTCTATTGCATGTTTTTTTTAACCTTTAAAATATTCATATATAAAAATGTCCTACTGCCCAAGATGTACCAATCTGATTTTCACAACCATCTCTAGTGTTTACAGAGTATGGTACAAAAAAGTAAATATCCAGTAAGCGGCAGTTCTCTGGGCAAAAATGCCTTGTTGATGCCAGAAGTCTGAGAAGAATGGACAGACTGGTTCAAGCAAATAGAAAGGCAACAGTAACTCAAACAACCACTTGTTACAATTGAGGCATGTAGAAGACCGTCTCTGAATGCACAATATGTCAAACATTGAAGCACATGGGCAACAGCAGCAGGAGACCACACTGGGTGCCACTCCTGTCAGCTATGCACAGGCAACAAAGGCTACAATTCACATGGGTTCACCAAACTTAGACAACAGAAGACTGGAAAAATGTTGCCTAGTCTGATGAATCCTGATTCTGCTACAACATTCAGATGGTAGGGTCAAAATTTGGTGTGAACAACTTGAAAGCATAGAACCACCCTGTCTTATATCAACGGTTCAGGCTGCTGCTGGTGGTGGGTGTAAGGACATGGCAGGTGTTTTCTTGGCACACTTTAAGCTCCTTAGTAACAATTGAGCATTGTTCAACACTAGAATCCCTGAAGCCTACGACAAAAGTCTTAACGCCACCTTAAATTGATTTGCACCACTTCATCAGCATTTGTTTTGCAAATGTGACAATCGACACAAGCAGCCTTCTATCATATCCCCCACCAACACAGCTGAAGTTCTCCCAGCTCAAATCTGTTTATTTGGGTATGAGATTTCTGGAATTGTACAGGGTAAATAATATATTGTTCTTTAGAATACATGCATTTCATGTGTGTTTCGTGTCTACAACGATCTGGGTAAATGTAGGATGACAGGAATGCAAGGCAAGAAATGTTGTACACGTAACTAAAGCATATGCTTTGTTCATGTTATAGTGATAATGACAAAATGCTAACGTGAAGTGAATAATGTGTGAAGACTTAAATCCAAATATCAAATAAACACTTTCACAAAATGTATAACAAAACAAGTGCACTTTTATTCAAGAATATAACCAAAGAAAAACAAATCATTTAATTTACATGTTGCGGTCAATAAGTAAAAACCCAAGTCCAAATATCAATCGAATGAAATGTTGACATGTGCACTTGGATGGTGCAGAGGTAAGAACTGCTGCCTAGTAATCAAAGGTTCCGGATTCGAGTCCTGGCTTCCACCCCGTTTTAAATAGTGAGCTGCTATTATTACTTTTACATAATAAAAACATTAATTTGATTTGAGTGTGTAACACCAGGTGTAAATTTTTGGTATTTGTAAAAAAGTTAGCTTTTTCATATACGGTTTTATTCTCTCAGTCACGTTCATGTGGTACAACAAACCTTCCTCTCCCTCTCAGAGTTGATTGCATTTTTCTCCATTCTTTTCAGAAAAGCAGTGACGACCACAGTTGGTACTGTGGTTGATGCCTGGTCAGAACTATTTCTTGTACCGGCAATCAAAGATGCAATGCCTCATGACCACTATCAGACTATCATGTGGCATTTGCACTTTGATAACAAAGACATCCATGAAAAATGTGTGAAAAATTACAGATTTGCTGCGATCTTGGATATGTGGCAAAGTTTTGTTAAGAACCTATGTTCTGAGTTACAACCCAGGGAAACATATTACTGTTGATGACCACCTGTTTCCAACAAAGGTCAGTTGTCCTTTCTTGCAATACATCTCAACCAAGCCCGAGTAATTTGGCATAAAGTTCTGGATTGTGGTAGATTTGGAGACAAAATACATATACAATGCCACTTCTTACTTAGGAAAAGATCCCAGTCATCCCACAGGAGAATGAATTTCCCAGACTGTGGTCAAAGCTTTTAGAGCCGTTTCTGGACAAAGGCAGAACCATGACAACAGACAACTTTTTCACGTCACTTTTGCTGGCTAATACACTGCTGCACCGCAACACAACTCTGCTTGGCACCATAAATAAAGTAGGACTTCCACCTACAGCTAAAGTCACTTCAGTATGCGAATAATTCTCTATGCCAGTGCTTTAGATCCTGCAGTGCCATGCTGATGGAGTATGCACCCAAAATGAAATCTTTCTGCATTCTTGGTACCATGCACCATAACGTGGAGTTTGCTCAAAATTGGAAAAAAAAATGTTCAAATGACATAGCATTTTCAAATAGTAACATTTTCATGCATGGATGTCTGTGTGTATGCCTGAGAGAGGCAGAAACAGATTTGATGTCATTCAAGTGGTTACTAGAATGAAAAATAAACACTTTTGCAAAGGTATAACGAAACAAGTGCACTTTTTTTTAAGAATAAAACTGAATAACAAAAAATTAAAGTAACAAGAAGATACCAAGAATACGTGATCCACCAGTGTTAGCGTATCTACTTATATCCCTTCAGGGACAATTTACAGGTAGCAGATATTTACACTGGTTGTTACAGACTTAAATCAAATGTGGGTTTTATTATGTAATAATAATAGCAACTCACTACTCAAAATGGGGGAAGCCCAGACTCTAACTCACAACCTCTTGATTACTAGGCAACAGTTCTTACCTCTGCACCAGCTAAGCAGACTTTTTCATTTTCTGTAGATTGATATTTGGGCTTCGATTTTTAAACATTGACAATAACATGTAAACTGAAATTTTTTCTATTTCTTTGGTTAAATTGTTGAATAAAACAGCACTCATTTTGTTATACCTTTTGTGAAAGTGTTTGATATTTGGACTTCACTCTTCACACATTATACACTTTACTTCAGCATTTTGTCATTATTACTAAAAAAGTTTCTGTATCAATTATGTGTTAAACATTTCTTGCTTCGCCTTTACTGTCATCCTACATTTTCCCAGATCGTTGTAGACACGGAACACAAATGAAAAGCATGTATTAAAAAAATAATAATATATTATTTACCCTATACAATTCCAGACACCTCGCACTCAGAAAAACAGACTGGAGCTGGGAGAACTGCTGCTCAACACATTTGTAAAACTAAAATGCGGATGATGAGGTGCGTAGGAATTTAAGGTGGCCCAGCATTACAACTTTTCTCATAGGCTTTAGGAATTCTAGTGTTAAATGCCACATACCTGGGTATTGTTGCCAACCATATCCATACCTTTATGACCACAATGTACCCATCTCCTGATGGCTACTTCCAGCAGGAAAATGTGTCAGGTTACAAAGCTCAAATCATCTCAAACTGGTTTACTGAACATGACACGGAGTTCATTGTACTCAAATGGCCTCCAGTTGCCAGATCTCAATCCAACAGAGCACCTCTGGGATGCGGTGGAATGGGAGATTTGCAGCATGGATGTGCAGCCAACAAAACTGCAGCAACTGTTTGATGCTATCATGTTAATATGGATCAAAATCACAGAGGAATGTTACCAGCACCTTGCTGAATCTATACCATGAAGAATTATGGCAGTTCTGAATGAAAAAATGGAGTCCAACAGAACAGTGCTATATCAATGTAAAGAAATATTATTATTAGCAAGATGTATCTAATAAAGAGGCCGATGAATGTATATGTGCACATACAAATATAAATAGACATGTATGCATATTTTGTTTCAGTCTGTAACGCAACGTTTCTGTGGGATGTATTTGTTGCGTGGGAATTGTGTATAGTACATATAAACACCCTTGACAAGATAACATGTTTTGTACATATTTCTGTAATTTAGGACTCTAGGCCAAGCCATCCATCATGAGAAACAATATCTGTTGGTAACATCATGGGAACCGGAACCCTACATGGTGAACATGGCATAAAAGACAGATCTAAAAAGCAGGAACCTTTTCTTTCTGGATGCCAGCCATGTTGCTTATGTTCAGCCTCACATTTGAATCAAGTCAAGCCACCTAAACTCACAATATATCTGTTCCACAGATGCATCCATTGTGGACATTATTTATTAGCAGAGCGGCAGATTATTCATCATTAACGTATGCCAATAACGCATTAAAAATGTTTTCGTTAAGTTTAATGCAGCCCCTAAATGAGTCAATTTTATCCATTTAACTTGACCACATTTCACACTTAATGAACCAGTGCCCAACGAATCCAAGTCTACAGTATTAATAGTAGTAGCGGTTCACAAGTGCTTGATCATTTCCTAGGCTGTTTCTTGATAATGAACTTCATTCACATGCACCAGTAGGCTTGCCACATGTCCCTTATAATAGAAGATCAGTATTTTATGTTCTAGTGCGAAATGAATACTGTAAATTAAGGGATGCAATTTGTCCCATATGTTTGTACATATCATTGCATATACACATTAGCTCTTCAAAGTGCAGAGAATAACATGGGAACAATTTAAATAAAACCAGTTAATACAAGTAGAGTGAATAAGTTTTATTTTCATGTCATGCAAGCGGGCATGCATTGAGCATTGAGTGAGATTGCATGTCAGTGTCATCTTTGCCAATATGCCAAGTTCATACATTGATGGGAAAAAGTCATACCAATCAGTATAGTGGTGTGATGGTGCAGGTCAGCTCCAAACTCTCATTTCTGTTTTGGGAGTCTCTTGAACCCAATATTGTCGATAGTCATAACTGGATGTGCCAGCAGAAGAGGACAAACACTGAATACATTGCAAGGGGTAGATGAACTGTGCTTTTATTAAAAACAATAAAACAAAAACACTGAATACATTGCAAGGTGTAGATGAACTGTGCTTTTATTAAAAACAATAAAACAAACTGTAATAATCTAAGAAATAAAAGGTGCTGGTGGAGGTTAAAAACAGTTCAATAAACAAAGGTAGTCCCCAGGTAACATACGAGATAGGGACTGCAGGTTTGTTCTTAAGTTGAATTTCTATGTAAGTCAGAACAGGTACAATATTTTAATAAATGCCATCATTGTTCACCGACTGTAACCAACTGCTCTGCCAATGAATGATTGAGTTTCACCTCTCTCTGACCATTTTATTATTTCTACTTTATTTTCCATGGTGATGGTTTTTCTCTTCTTTACTGTATCACCAGCACTTGCATCAGATATGTGCTTCAGAGACACTGTTGAAGGGTGAAGACAAAAGGTTAAGATGAGCTCTTCTGCACAGCACTGTACATGCTATCACAGCAGGAAGGCACCTCTCATCAGCATGTCTGGTGCATTGACGAGAGACAACTTCCTGCTATCTACGTAACAGTACAAGCAGGTCTGCTATTGGAGATTGAATGGGGGCACAACACCACACAATCACCTGCACTTGTATACATTATGCTGCCTGCAGTGTCCGCCCGTCAAAACGAACAGGCTGCGGGTAGTGAATTGCCCGCCGCCCCATTCACCCTCAATGGCCTCCGTTCAGCCACAACCGGGTCACCGCTTGCAGCATTACCAGCCACCCACCGAGAACGAATGGGGTAGCCGTAAGAGGGACACTGCAAGGCTGTGTGGTGTGTGGGCAGCGAAACACCCCTCTCAGCCCCACCCAGTCAGGAGCAGTAGCTCCGGCGGCGTGGTGGGCGGGCAGTGAACCGCCCCATCAAGCCTCCGTCCTGCACACGAGCGGTAGCTGTGGCCCCGGTAGCTATGGACTCCGGGTCACCACTTGCCACACACCCAGCCGCCCACTGAGAATGAATGGGGTGCAGCCCCTACTGCCCCATTCATCAACCGGAGCTTCCCAAGGGACACTACACTGCGCGAGCAGCAAAACCGCCTCTGTCCAGCCACCGCTTGCAGCATCCCTAGGCCAAAGACGACGGAGTGGCAGTTACTGAGAAGCCTGCATTGCATCCCCCAGAAAGATGGAGCAGCTGCGGCCCTGTTCATAAGTCGTATGTCGGATGTCCGTAACTTGGGGACTACCTGTAATCAATTAAAAACGAGGAGGTTAAAAACCAGAAGCAGTCCATAAAAACAGTGAGCCCTAATACTTCCCTTTAAATCTGATAAACATCAACCTCCTTCTGCAAGATCAGAACAGGATAAGAGGAGGAGACAACCACCGACAGGTGCAGTCAACCTTCATATCTTGGATCCATTCCCTGCTGCCCCTACTTCAGCATATGCAGGGCAACCAATCGAGCCCCACGTGCCTCTCCTAAAGCTGACCTTAGGCCCTTGTGGGGAGACGCCATCAATCGGGCCACTCCTACTCCCAAGAAAGCACTCAGTAGGAGTGCCTCTTTCACAGCCTCTGGCTCCCACGGTCCTGAGACTCACCCCAGACCACCTGCCTCACTCAGCTCGGGTGCTCTCACTCTCCATCTCTGCTTCTGCCCTCTGTCTTGCATTTCCTTTTAACCTCCTTTATGTCTCCTGTTTCAACCCCTCTCGGTCACTGGCCAGTCTGTTTTCCTCTTGATCCTTTTCAAACTTCTCTGACCCTCTTACTTCTCTTTTAAAACAGGGACATAGAACAGCTATGGCAATCAGCAGCTCACGGCACCAATTAGGGTTGTAGGTAGTCCTACCTGAATGCACTCCTGAATTGTGCATGGGAACCATGTGTGTCACACGACCATGCCCCCACCCAAAGACACAACAGCAACAATTATTTATTTAAAAGTCGCCCGCCAGTTTTTAACCTCACTTTACCACAGCGAAATGTCCAGAACAAAATGCTAAATACAGTGATTAGTGTTAATGCAAGTCTGCAGTGAAACGTAGCAAGGCTGTAGAGGTACATTTCTGAGTGGGAGACAGAAGTTTAAATACCTCACCTCAGACTTCCCCCAAAGTAGACACAGTATGTAGTTGTTTGTTGAATTAAGTGTAGATTTCCTACTTCAGTCTACATTAGCATATATTATACTGTAAACTAATAAAACCAGTGTAGGCAAACATAAAGGATTTGAGCTTCAGGTGTGCTGCTACAGGGAGCAGATGTAATGACCTAAAGAGAGCAAGCTGAATACAAGATAGGCTATTGCATTTTGGACCATTTGAAGTTGCTTGACAGCAAATGTGGGTCCTCCTGCTAGCAGTGAGTTGCAGTAATCTAAATGTTTCTAAATGTTTCAAGACCAAAGGCTGGACCAGAAGATGTGCTGTGTATTCAATCAGATACAGTCTTATTTTGCTGATGATATACAGATTCACATATAATACATTCTACGACAATGTGCTATTTAAAGCATCTAAATAACCCTATCAAATACATATTTATAACTTTTTTTTTCAGTCTGTCTTTTTGCTATTTAAAAGCTTCATCTATACACATTTTCAGTGTAATTAATTACTTCTTCTCTCTAGGTAAAAGCGGCAAAGCTGATTTGTGTGGATACCAATCTAAGCTCTAACAGTGCTGAATGTGCGCAAAAGCTGCACCATGATTTAATGTTTCTGGATTTTAACATAGTATAGTGTAATTCTTAGCACTACTGGTATGTTGTCTTGGAACACAGCAGTTCAAGCAACCTCCGGGGAGTGGGTGTTGGAAGTGTTTGGTGGTTGTTGTTTCTGTAACACAAAACTGTCCAATAAACGAACTGGAATTATTTAAAATGCATGATTATTATAATATAAATTACAATATATATAAATTCATATTTAATATGGGCAGCATGGTGGCACAGTGATAGCGCTGCTGCCTCCCAGTAAGGAGACCTGGGTTCGCTTCCCAGGTCCTCCCTGCGTGGAGTTTGCATGTTCTCCCTTTGTCTGCGTGGGTTTCCTCCCACAGTCCAAAGACATGCAGGTTAGGTGCATCAGTGATCCTAAATTGTCCCTAGTGTGTGCTTGGTGTGTGGGTGTATGCAGCCTGCTGTGGGGGCTGGCACCCTACCTGGGATTTGTTCCTACCTTGTGCCCTGTGTTAGCTGGGATTGGATCCATCAGACCTCAATGACCCTGTGTTAGGATATAGCGGACTGGATAATGGATGGATGGAATAATGAATATGAGTGATTATTAAAATTTTGCATTAGACATTAATTACCAAGTTATTTTCTGCTTTAAAATAAAATAGAATATGCTTGAAGGAAATATGATAAATTGCAATTAATATGCAGTTACTTTGAACAAAAATTTTAATCACGCTTCAATTTTTTAATCAAAGTCAGCCTATTTATAAGCTTTTCATATTCTTAATGACTGCATCATTTATTATTTAAACCATGTGAAGCTCTTTGACGTTAAATCAAGGGCGGAATTATATTAGGACCATTAAATCCAGACTTTGTTAGTATTTGTTTCTGCTATTACTCATTTTTGCAAAAATACTGCATTGCTTTAAACTTCTACATTTTGTCTGCGCATCTTTAGTTATTGAGGTATGTGGTTCTTTGTCACATGGTTTAGTGGTTGGGCAAGGACCCTTCCCAACAGTGAGCAGCAAAGGAAGGAGTATCATGCAGGTTACTAAGTAGCAGCAAGTGAAAAGGTGCACTAGCCTCTGCCATATTGCGGACATTGGTTTATGTGGATTAAGTTTAGACTGTGCAGGAACAGGCCAACCAAAATCTATAAAGCCCCACTAATTCCTTCATAATACAGAGGTTCACCAGCAAACCTATACAGAACTAACTAGCAACTTGAAAGAAACTCTGCATGCAATTTTGTAGGATTAACATACAGTAAAGAAAACTGAAAAGTTGGCAGGTGCACAGTGGAGTACAGTTCAGAACCATGTCCTTGGTAGATTCATATTCCAAAGTATGTATTAATTTATGTTCTGAAATTTGGTGCCAATAAATAGCCGCTTCCACTGGAAATAGTTAAGTTACAGTGGCAACAAAAATCAAAGCCAAGTAAATTGATATTCACAATTATTTTTATGATAATTCATCAACAAAATTTTCACAATTGCTGCAAGCCTACAGAGGACACTGCTCAAAATATATTAGTCATTGTGTATCAAATGTACTAAAATTTCCAAATGTAATGGGTGCTTCAGACACTACAGCAATTACAGTGTTCTTTTCTTAGGTTGTGAAAAGAGACAAAAAATTAAACCAAAAATAATAAAACTTGTTTAGAAAACAGTTTTACAAATGGCATACCAAGAAAACCTTAGGTTGGGGATATTCTCTCTATATCTAGCATACACACACCATATATATACATATATAGAAAAGGATAAAATATATTAATAAATATACATATATATGATTGTTAATGTATATATGTTTTGTCATTGATATGATATGTTGCTGGCATATATATATATATACTATATATATATATATAATACCAGAATACCAAGCGATGGGAGAAGTAGTGTGTTAAAGTAGTTATGAAAAGAAAAGCAAACATTTTAAAAATAACGTAAGATGATTGTTAATGTAATTGTTTTGTCATTGATATGAGTGTTGCTGGCATATATATATATATACTAGCAGAATACCCGCGCTTCGCAGCGGAGAAGTAGTGTGTTAAAGTAGTTATGAAAAAGAAAAGCAAACATTTTAAAAATAACGTAAGATGATTGTTAATGTAATTGTTTTGTCATTGATATGAGTGTTGTTCTCATATCTATCTATATATATCTATATATCTATCTATCTATATATATATATATACCCGCGCTTGGCAGCGGAGAAGTAGTGTGTTAAAGAAGGAAAGAGAAAGAAAAGGAAACATTTTGAAAATAACGTAACATGATTGTCAATGTAATTGTTTTGTCACTGTTATGAGTGTCACTGTGATATATATATATATATATATATATATCAAAATACCCGCGATTCGCAGCAATGTCATGTGTTAAAGAAGTTATGAAAAAGAAAAGGAAACATTTTAAAAATAATGTAACATGATTGTCAAAGTAATTGTGTTGTGTATTTGGTGGCAGCGTCACAAAGTTTTTTTCGTCTAGCTGCATCAGAAAATGTACCACGACGTCTGACACGCCTCCTTTTTACTGTTTTCTCACAGCTTGGATTGCTGCTGTCATATATACACACACACACACACACACACACACATACATATATATATATATACATATATACACATACATATCTTCATATCTACATATCTATATACATATCTACATATACACATATATATATATAAATACCTATCTACATCATATATACACACACATACATACATACACACACACAAATTATATATATGTGTGTATATATGTATATATATATATGTATGTATGTGTGTGTGTGTGTGTGTGTGTGTGTGTGTGTGTGTGTGTGTGTGTGTGTGTGTGTGTATATATATATACTTGTGTGTATGTTTGTATGTGTCTATATGTGTGTGTATAGCTTTGGTCACTGAGTGCAAGGGAAAAATAATAAAATATAGTCTATAAGTTATTAAACAGTAAAACATTAACGTTTTAAGAAGTACAGGTACATTGAGCCCTACTGGAGTGGTTGCGGGTAAACTACATTTTAAAGTCTGTGTAACACAACAGGTAAGTAACTAACAGCAGCTAAAATATATATGGATCATCTCTCTGTAGTAGATCCCTTTTGAAAGGCGCTACACGACGGCTGTGGTATAGAAATTACATTTTCTATGTGAACGTTCAAATTTGTGCCTCTGGTAATGTGCCTTACCGGCATTTAAAGAAAATTAGTTTTGTGTCCTCTGCACTGTTGAGAGAGAAAGGCTTTGGTTTGGGATAAAAGGTGTAAAGAAAGGAAAGTTGCCTTTTTCTTTTATATAGTATAGAGATGAATCGCCTTAATATTATTTTTCCGTGGTGTAGAAAAGGGGTCCGTGTTTGCACTTGTCTGGGCTATAGCGCAGGGGAGGATGAAAAAATTAAAAGTGCTCACTTTGACTTAAGGCAGAAGCGCAGTCAGCGTCTCAAAGGCGGCACACCTATGCGCGCGCGCTGGCTGCTCGACTTTTGCTGGGCAGGAGACCACAGTTTTTGCAGACACGTTCATGATATCAAAAGTCTCAGCGCTCTTTGGAGGTCATTCATATATTATATATATAGCAAAATCCCGTGCCTCGAGCGAGAAGTAGTGTGTTAAAGAAGTAATGAAAAAGAAAAGGAAACATTTTAATAATAACGTAACATGATTGACATTGTCATGAGTGTTGCTGTCATATATATGCCTGCCTAAAGAAATCTCTTACTTTATTTACCGTTCATTTAATCATGGCTATTGGCGGAAAAATTATAAAATGGAAGGAGGATGGCTTTACCAAAACAATTATTGATGGCGAATCGATTATTCATAAAGCTTGAATTGGTGATGTTTTTCTGTGTTAACCTCATATTTTTCATACTTCTTCTCAAACTAAGGTGGTGCGAGGGTAAAATGAATCGGGATGCGCTGATCAATGTAATCCGTGTACCAGGAAATCATGCATTGACAAAAGCTCCCCTTTGCTTGTAATGCAAAGTGTGATTAAATGCATTATTTTTTAACGCGTTATGGAGCACATGCATGAAGCTTCTCAGCTGTGCTTGTGCTAAGAAAAGGAAAGATTTTAAAAATAACGTAACACGATTGTCAATGTGACCTTTTGTAAGTAGTGCCTGGAGGATTCAGTGTGGAGAAACTCGAGAGATAGTGTGTGTATTAACTTGTGGATTTTTCTGTGAGTATTTGGTGGCAGTCTGACAAAGTTGCTTCGAAAGAAGGCATTAGCCGCGGAGCTCAGCTCAGACCGAAATTAGATGAATGGGAGGGGAGATGATGACGTGCCTTAACTGTCAATCCCCCACAAACACAGTCTCTCGGAATTTGCATAAGCACACCCCTTCACCTACAATTTTAACTTAGTTACAAAGTGATCAAAACTCTCGTTTATATCCTGCGTCCTCTCATTAAACTTGTATCCCGCATTACCTGTGGGCATGTGAAACGCCAGCGGTAGCCTGTCTATGAACTTAATTTAAAGTTTAGGTTTACACCTTTCTTTCTTTCCGAGGCAGCAACACTCATGAATATGGTAGTATATGTCACTCGCTCGCTTCTTATTGTTTTTCGCTGCCTTCTCAATTATATAATGCATGTTTTCTTAAGCGCTTTTTGGAGGTCTTCCTGGTTTTCTACGCACTGCGTTGACAATCAGTTCACGTGATTACGTGGGCGGCGTGATGATGTCACAGGAAACCCCGCCCCCCCACGTCATTCCAGCTCAACTCCATTACAGTTAATGGAAAAATACCTTCCAGTTATGACCATTAGTAGAATTTGAAATGAAACCTGCCCAACTTTTGTAAGTAAGCTGTAAGGAATGAGCCTGCCAAATTTCAGCCTTCTACCTACACGGGAAGTTGGAGAATTAGTGATGAGTGAGTGAGGGCTTTGCCTTTTATTAGTGTATATATATATATATATATATATATATATATATATATATATATATATATATATATATATATATATATATATACACATACACGCACATGCACATATATACTGTATATATACATATATCTATACTAATAAAAGGCAAAGCCCTCACTGACTCACTCACTGACTCATTACTAATTCTCCAACTTCCCATGTAGGTAGACGGCTGAAATTTGGCAGGCTCATTCCTTACAGCTTACTTACAAATGTCGGGCAGGTTTCATTTAGTGAATTCTACACGTAACGGTCATAACGTTCGATAACAGTCGTCAACGTCCGCCATGTTGAACTTTCTTATTTATGGCTCCATCTTCACGAAATTTGTTAGGCGGCTTCCCTGCGCTAACCAAAACCAATGTACTTACTTATTTCGATGGTATGACGCCACTGTCAGATGCCATATTGAACTTTCCAACGTCACTAATTCTCCAACTTCCCGTGTAGGTAGAAGGCTGAAATTTGGTACTTATTTCGGTGGTATAATGCCACTGTCAGCTGCCATATTGTACTTTTCAACAGTCTTTGTTACTTATAGGCCCATCTTCAAGAAATTTGGTACATGGTATATATATATATATATATATATATATATATATATATATATATATATTTATTTGGTATACATGGTATATATATATTTATTTATTGTGAACCCGGCCCAAACACAGACAGGCGGACATGTTGTTAAAACACCACCACACGTTTATTCTACAATATTTACAACAATTGGTCACTCAGACCCCAGTCACGTGCACAAATACCCCAATCACAGTCCTGGCCACAATGCCTTTCTTCGGGCCGCCTCCACAGCTCTCCTGAGCTTCGTCCTTTCTCCTCCCAACTCCAGCCTCGAATGAAGGGAGATGGCCCCTTTAATACAGTCCCCGGATGAGCCCCAGGTGTTCCCGGCATTCATCTTCTGGCCACGCCCCAGCGTGGCGGAAGTGCCAGCTGTCCTCCTGGCAGCTCTCCAGGCGCCGTCCTAATTCTTCCCCCCAGCACTTCCTGTTGTGGCAGAAGTGCTGGGGTAACAGGTCCCCAAAGCAACCAGGAAGGCGACCCCCATGTAATCCAGGGTGGGCACAGACCCACATCCGGTCCCTCATGGCGTCCCGGCCGGGTCATGGCCCCAGGCATCCCAGACAATATTTTATATATATATATATATATATATATATATATATATATATATATATATATATATTATATATAATTTATTCATTAATTCTCAATGGGCAGCTGGGTGTGCGGCTAGTGCTTGTGTGCAGGATGGATGTTTGATGCGGCGGAGGGAGCCGGTTCACTGCCTGCCCACCATGGTGCCACAGCTGCTGTTTCTGACTGGATCGAGGCTGAGAGAGGGGCCTTTCACTGCCCGCCCACTAAACTGCCTTGCAGTGTCCCATGAAAGGCTGCCCCATTCATTCTCGGTGGGCGGCTGGTAATGCTGCAAGTGGTGTCCCGGTTGTGGCTGAATGGAGGCCACTGAGGGTGAATGGGGCAGTGGGGGGCAGCATTGTAGTGTGCCTCAGATGGATTCCTGTTGAATGGGGGAAGTGGTGGGCAAATCACTACCTGCCTTTGGCCACACCCTGTTCGCTCTTGGTGGGCTCAAGCTGCAGGCAGCACACTTTATGCAAGTGGAGGTGACTGTGTGGTGGGCAGGTGGTGAACCACCCCTCGCCGACCCCATTCATTCTAAATAGCAAGCCTGCTTGTACTGTTATGTACATAGTAGGAAGTTGTCTCTCGTCAGTACACCAGACGTGCAGTGTGGAGTGTGTACAGGGCTGTGCAGAAGAGCTCATCTTAAAACCTTTTGTCTTCACCCTTCAACAATGTCTCTGAAACACAAATCTGATGCAAGTGCTAGTGATACAGGAAAGAAGAGAAAAGCCATCATCATGGAAAATAAAGTAGAAATAATAAAAAGTTCAGAGAGAGGTGAAACTCCATCATTCATTGGCGGAGCAGTTGGTTACAGTCGGTAAACTATAGCATTTATTAATAAATAAATGTTCTGACTTACATACAAATTCAACTTAAGTACAAACCTATAGTCCCTATCTCGTATGTAACCCCGGGGACCGCCTGTATGTGTGTGTGTGTATATTATTAACAACACTTCTTATACATGTTTTAATATTACAGTTTAATGCTAATTATAATATTGACATCATAGCAAAGAAGTAGGAAATGTAATTAGATGTATAACCCATTCTAGGCCACTCAGTTGTATTTCTCTCTGGTATATGAAATGAAGTTGAAGTTTTTCATTTTAGTAGAGGCTGACTGGTAAGCCTCTGTAGCCATCTGAGTTATACAGTAATGCTATTAATTACAGCAAAAATTTACTGAAACCGTTATACATTTTTTGACAAAATAATTTTGCTTATGTCAGTGACACAATGCAGCATAAAAAAAACCCCAAATATATAATTTCAGAAGGCAAACACAGTAATGATGGGTTCCGCACACAACTTTTTGGAATTGTTCTTTTGATACTGTCCACAGTTAGTAAACTGATTCAACATCTCATAGCCAATAACCACTTTCTTTTAATACTGTAGAAAAAAATTTCTACTGCATAAGGAGTTGGTTAAAATTAAAGGCATAATTATCTTGAAAGAATGCTCCACTTATGAAAATGTTCTGAAAATTTTTGTTCCTAAAGCTGGAGAGATGCAAGACATTACTTGCACCAGTACAGTGCCCAACAAGTCTGACCCCATTGGCTCTACAGCGGTTTCTACTCATTCTGAGAATGAGGTTCACAAGGGCTTTCCCCATCCCCTTCACAGTGCTTACCTCTGCAGCGAAATTCATGTCTCTGGTGTCTCTTCCTATGAAGTCAGAAGATGGATTAGGAGAGCAAGGGGGGGTCGTGATGTCGCTGGAAAGGGGTATGTTGCGCTTAAGCAATCTCTGCAAACAAGGCTGTGGAGTCGGTAGATAAATGCTCCGACTCAGACTTTTCAGTTTCTAAATCTTCCGACTCTGACTCCCCGACTCCGACTCCTCTGTATGTATATACTATGCTAATGTATTTTCTACATCCATTGAAGGAAAGGAAGGCAACATACATGTCATTTCACCACAGAACTACTGGCTAGGAAGCCAACACTCTACTATAATGCCAGATTAAAGACAAACACAATGAAAACAAGGTTTTGTTTATTTATTTATTTTTTTAAACAAGTGTCTGGATAGTAATAGCAGGCATAAAAATCAGGAACAGGAAATGTATTGGTTCAAAAATACAAAGCACATTCTTTGGTAGTTTTAACTTTTAAAACAAAAAAAGCTTAACTATATGAACTAAAAACAATATCTGGAAAACCTATATTAAACTTGGAATACAGTTATAGTTAAAGGAAATCATGAATCATGTTTGAATCCCATAGTCAGGTTTAAAGTTTAAGTTTATTCCCTTCACTTATACAAGTGTCTCTAGTCCTGCAAAAAACATTTACCCAATTATCAGCGAGAGTTAAGGCCCCCAAATACGCAGCGATCCATGGCCGATTTTGCCACCGACCGATGTGCGTGTACAATCGCAGCAATTGATTGGCGGCCGCAGATTGCAGGTGTCCACATGGACGGGCAGATCCAGCTTGCCGAAAATCTCGACCACCGCCCCATCCAAAGTAATGTGATGCCTCTGTCTGCTGCAGTGGCTGTCTCCTCTGTCAGCCAGCCGGAAGTTTAGTGCATTGTGTCACTCACCGGCCAGCTGATCAGCAGAATGAGCCTCTGCTGGAGACAGGTAGGGAGATCTGTGTTCTCGGCTCCTTCGGCCCCCTTCACTAGCGCATAGCGAAGGGGAGCCGACGGAGCTGAGAACACACCAGATGATTTTTCAGGCGTTTGGCGTGATGACTCGTTGAACGGCCGAAAAATTGGCAGTGCATCTGTAAATGTATGGGGGGGCTTTAGGCTAGGTTCACAGTTCCCTGTAACAGTGGAACACGACACAATGGAAAGCGGTGCCGCACCTTACCTGTGCATTACATCCCATATAGTGACGCATACAGTCAATGAAAAGCATGCTTCATGGTTACTTGACATGTTCGTTTTGTGGTAACATTATGCACTGCATGCATTGGGCTTTATTCTTACAGCAGAGAAGTAGCTCATTATGACTGTTTGTGAATTGGGACATTTCAACTTACTTTTTTAATTCCCATTTAAATATAGTAGGAGTCGGAGTCGGTTAACTTTTTGCCGACTCCGACTCCAGGTACCCAAAATTGTCTCCGACTCCGACTCCACAGCCCTGTCTGCAAGGACAAAGGTTCAAGTCTTTAGAGTCCTGGTGCTTCCTGTTTTGCTATATGGTTGCGGCAAAGACTGGACTCCTTCAGTATGGGGTCTCTTCTGAGAATTTTTGGGTACTGCTGGTGTGATTTTGTATCGAACAAGCAGTTGCTCATGGAATCCCAATTGAGACATTGTGAGGAAGTGTCAGTTACGGCACTTAGACCAGGCTAAGACAATGGTCACGTAACACCAGTCTGAGGCAGAAAGATGGTAATTTCCAAAGGGTTGGACTGGTCTATGTGTCCGCCTGGGGGGGTTGTCAACCAGAATCTCAGGGTGTTTTGTCATGTGGTGGGTGCGGCAATGTGCTATACCAATGTCTGCCCCCCAAACTGACCTGATCCTAACCTGAAATTGGTGTTCATGTGAATTGTATATAGCTGCACAGAATATAAACTTGAAGAAAGTGAAGGCAAGTGTAAAATTTAAACTGTATTGGAAGGACAAATCACATTTATTTTATTTCAGTCCATTCTTTTTCTGCAAAACAATTATTTTTCTCCCTGCTCTCTCAAAGATAAATATTTTTTTCATAAACCATGACAGAGGTTACTCAGAAAGTAAGAAAATTAAAGATAAACAGATGCTATTAATGACAACTTTCAGCTGCTTGTTTAACATTAACATAATGAAAAGGGGCATGACAGGTGGAATGTGCACAGAAAATGTCTAAATAAACTATACTTTATTCAATGTTTTCTTTGGATAGTAACTGAAACAGTGGCTTTGATTTTATCAATCAAGTAAACCGGTATTCTTAAACAATCAAGGTCAGTCAGTCAGTCATTCTCTAATGTCCTATATCCTAACTCAGGGTCATGGGGATCTGCTGCAGCCAATCCCAGCCAACACAGGATGCAAGGCAGGAACAAATCCCGGGCAGGGCGCCAGCACACCGACAATCAAGGTGCACTAGGTATATATTAAATGAATATTACTAGATTTCTTTAAAATAAAGTCTTTTGCTAAAAGCCTGAAGAGGGGGGATCTATTTTTATCTATTCATTTTTAACCTGCTTTACAGAGCATACTTTATTAATTAAAGAGCCTTGGACAACCGATGCAACAAAAAGGGTACCTTAAAACCCACCCTATGCCTAGCTAAGTGCAATTTTCAATGAGACATAGTACAGGGTGTCCCAAAAAGAATACTGGAGTTTTAAAGAGCTGTAGCTTTGTGTCCATTCATCAGAGACTGCAAAGCAACCAAGTGGCATCTTAAGGAATTAATCTAGTTTCATTTCGTATATAAAAAAAAAAGAATATCGGAGCTTCAAAGAGCTATATTTATTGAATCATACAAGCATATATAAAAACTGTTATATTCATGTGTTTCCCGCACAAAAAACATTGGGGGGAGTCTCGTTCATGTTCGATAACTGCATAAGGGTTTTCTTCACCCCAAATTCGTACATTATGACTATTTACCTTGTAAATGTGAAACGTGGCCTCATCACTGAAGATAATCAAGGAACAAAAATCTTCATTGGTCTCCAAATTTTGCTGCATGAAAGCTGAAAACTCAACTCGACGCGTCTTATCCCCTCATCTAAGGGCCTGAACCAACTGAAGATGATACAGTTTCATAACCAACCGGCATTGGAGAATTCTCCGTACACTTGACTCTGGTATCTGTAACTTGTGACTTGCTCGTTGAACTGATTTCGATGGGCTCCGAGTTAATGCAGTTTGCACTCGGCCGATATTCTCAGCGGAGAAGTAAGTTCGAGGTCGCCCGATGCTTTTACCTTTGCAGATACACCAAGTATCCCGAAACTGCCGGTACCATCGACAGATATTATTGTCATTTGGAAGGTCAGTCCCATTGACGAAATGCCTGCTGCACAGTAACAACTGATTGAGTTCTGACGAATTTGCAACGCAAAAAACTTTTTGTTGTGGCACAGCCACAACTGCAGACGTAACTAATCGAAACAACACACTGTTAACTTTTTGATAAGCACTAGCACCATTTACCAGCAGCGAAATGAAACTAGATTAATTCCTCAAGACGCCACTAGGTTGCTATGCAGTCTCTAATGAATGGGCGGCAAGCTACATCTCTTTAAAACTCTGATATTCTTTTTGGGACACCCTGTATTTTACTACATGTACTTATCACACCAAATTATGAAAAATAAAATAACCAGCAAAAACTAACTATGCTTGAACTCCACTTAAACTAATCAGAACCTTCACAAAGGAGCAATCATCAAATTACAAATCCTTAGTGATTTTAAACATAATTAACTTATTAGGCAAGTCCTGCGGCTTGTACTAACATTTACTCATACTGCTAGAATTAATGTTCTTGGCTTTTTTGTTTTGAATCAGACCGTCTTCTGAAAACTGAAAAACCCTAAGGGATTAATATTAAAAAAAATGCAATAAACATGTGTAATTAACTTTTTACTTCATAACACTTTTCACTTCTGCTGCAATCTGCAACAAGAGGAAACAAATCAGCAGGTTCACCCCTTCAGTATAACATATAGTAGAACAAATAAAGAGCCGAGCTTACTATAATGGGCATAGCTACTAACCTCTCTGGTGCCACGCAAGGAGCTTACAGAAGTCATTATGTGCACAGGTTGGATTCTCCTCTGCTTCCATTCTTGGTTAAGAATATCAGTTCTCTCAAGAATCTTCTGCCGGTTAAAATTAAACATACTCTAGAGGGAAAGAAAAGGCTTCATGTAAACGTATGAAGATCTGATTTCCAACTGTATAATAGTATGATACTTACTTGGTATAAAATATATTCAGGTCAAGTCATAACTACAAATAGTAGATCAGAAGCATGATTTATCTATAATCACTGTACACTTTCTGTACAAATGCGACTAAAAAGAGAAGACCATTCAGTTCATCAGGCTTCTTTGTTTAGCAAATAGCTAAGCTGCCCCAAAATCTCATCCAGGTATTTCTATGCTCTTACTCGGAAGTCAGTTATTCAAGACTTCAATGACTAAAGGTTTAATGTCCGTCAGTTCCCGATTTTATCAGTCTCTTAACTTAAGCATATTGTTATTTTTCAGATTCTACATTTACTGTTTCACATCTTGAACTCCCAAATTTTTAATGTTGTATAAAAATATTTTAAACATTTTATTTACAATTTATTTTCCTTATTGTGATTGGTAATATTTTACTTTTGAATTATTTTGAAGTGTTTTAATTATTTACAGTAAGTAGATCCTTTGTAATTAACAGACAGATGAAACAGACACCAAAGTAACTGTTCTTCTTTAATCATGCATTGTCATCAGTGCCAACAGTCTTCTTTGCTTTGTGTTAAATGTTACTATTTGGATACAATTAACGGTAAATATGTCACAAGAGCAACATACTGTATAAGGAAGTATTAAAATACAGAGCAAAAAAATAAAAGATCCAATTCTTACAGACTTACAAAATCATGGCAAAAAATAAAAATCAGCATTATTATTATTATCATTAATTAATATTAACTAAAAATTAAAATTAAAATAAAGGAATGAATCACTAATTATAAAACTGTATAAAATGAAAACCAGCAGCCAAAGTAGTCCCCAAGAATATCACCTGGATCATCTTTGTCCGGCCACGATTTTAACTGTACGCACATCAACAAGTTTCACACAATTACAGTAGATTCAGAAAAGTATTCAGACCACTTTTTGCACACATGTATTTGTGTTGTAGATTTAAATCTAAATGGATACATTTACCATTTCTGTCCATCTATTTTATACTCTACAACCCAGGGGTCTCCAACACGTCGCTCGCGAGTTACCATTAGCTCATAACCCCTTTCCAAGTAGCTTGCCAAAGGGTTAATGAATACTACATAAATTTGAAAACTTGATTAGTCAAATTATGAGTGGTCAATCTTTCCAAAAAATCATATCACGATCCTTTTAAAACAAAATCACGATCCACAATCTGAATTGCAATCTATCTTTTCAATGTGGCATACCGTAGATCCCGTTACTGTATATAAGCCGAGAATTTCATCCTAGGTTTTTGGCTTGGAGTTTGGGGGTCAGTATATACAACAAGTATCGTTTCAGATTCAAGATTTCCAGTGCAATGCTGGTTTTGCCGATGAATACAGAAGTAAATAATGACAAAACCATAGAGCCATCTTTCAGATCAAGAAGTAACTTTGCATGCCGGTACTTTAAATTAAATAAAGAATTTATCCAAAGAAGTGTTTTAGTTGTTGATTTTATTAATAAAATCTATACTAATAAAAGGCAAAGCCCTCACTGACTGACTGACTGACTGACTGACTCAATGACTCATCACTAATTCTCCAACTTCCCGTGTAGGTAGAAGGCTGAAATTTGGCAGGCTCATTCCTTACAGCTTACTTACAAAAGTTGGGCAGGTTTCATATCGAAATTATACGCGTAATGGTCATAAATGGAAGCTATTTTTGTCCATATAATGTAATGGCTCAATGGCCGTGGGGGGGCGGAGTTTAAATGACATCATCACGCCTACCACGTAATCACGTGAACTGACTGTCAACGCATTACGTAGAATACCAGGAAGAGGTCAAAAAAGCACTGAAGAAACCATGCATTATACAATTGAGAAGGCAGCGAAACAATAAGAAGCGAGCGAATGACACATACTGTACAAGCATATTCATGACTGCAGCTACTTCAGAAACAAAGCACGGTGTAAAACTAAAGTTTAAATTAAGTTCATAGACAGGCTGCCGCTGGCGTTTGTCATGCCCACAGGTAATGCGAGATACAAGTTTAATGAGAGGACGCAGGGTATAAACGACAGTTAAGATCACTTTCTAACTAAGTTCAAATTACTGGTCAAAGGCTGTGCTTATGCAAATTTCGAGAGGCTGTGTTTGTGGGGGGATTGACAGTTAAGGCGGGGGGAGGAGTGACATCATCCTCTCCCCTCCCATTCACCTCATTTCGCTCTGAGCTGAGCTCCGCGGCGAACGCCATCTTCTCTTCGTCACACTGCCACCAAATACTCACAGAAAAATCCACAAGTTAACACACACGCTGTCTCTAGAGTACTCCACACTGAATCCTCCAGGCACTACTTACAAAAGGTTACATTGACAATCGTGTTACGTTATTTTTAAAATGTTTCCTTTTCTACTCGATTCATTTTACCCTCGCACCCCCTTGGTTTGAGAAGTATGAAAAAATATGAGGTTAACACAGAAAAACAGTTCACCAATTCAAACTTTATGAATAATCGATTTGCCATCAATAATTGCTTTGGTAAAGCCATCCTCAGTGTAATCCTCCTTCCATTTTAGAATTTTTCCGCCACTAGCCATGATTAAATGAACGGTAAAAAAGTAAGAGCAAAGCGAGGGTGACTTATTCAGGTAGGCATATATATGACAGCAACACTCATAACAATGTCAATCATGTTACGTTATTATTAAAATGTTTCCTTTTCTTTTTCATTACTTCTTTAACACACTACTTCTCCGCTGAAAAATGGGGTCTCCTGCCCAGTGAAAGTCGAACAGCCGGCGCGCGCGCATAGCTGTGCCGGCCTTTGAGACGCTGACTGTGCTTCTGCCTTAAGTCAAAGTGAGCACTTTTCATTTTTTTCATCCTCCCCCTGAGCTATAGCCCAGACAAATGCAAACACGGGACCCCTTTTCTACATTGCGGCAAACTAATATTAAGGCGATTCGCACTTTCTTTTGCACGTACAGTGATGTGAAAAACTATTTGCCCCCTTCCTGATTTCTTATTCTTTTGCATGTTTGTCACACAAAATGTTTCTGATCATCAAACACATTTAACCATTAGTCAAATATAACAAAAGTAAACATAAAATGCAGTTTTTAAATGATGGTTATATTATTATTTAGGGAGAAAAAAAATCCAAACCTACATGGCCCTGTGTGAAAAGTAATTGCCCCTTGTTAAAAATAACCTAACTGTGGTGTATCACACCTGAGTTCAATTTCCGTAGCCACCCCCAGGCCTGATTACTGCCACACCTGTTTCAATCAAGAAATCACTTAAATAGGGGCTGCCTGACACAGAGAAGTAGACCAAAAGCACCTCAAAAGCTAGACATCATGCCAAGATCCAAAGAAATTCAGGAACAAATGAGAACAGAAGTAATTGAGATCTATCAGTCTGGTAAAGGTTATAAAGCCAATTCTAAAGCTTTGGGACTCCAGCGAACCACAGTGAGAGCCATTATCCACAAATGGCAAAAACATGGAACAGTGGTGAACCTTCCCAGGAGTGGCGGCTGACCAAAATTACCCCAAGAGCGCAGAGGCGACTCATCTGAGAGGTCACAAAGACCCCAGGACAACGTCTAAAGAACTGCAGGCCTCACTTGCCTCAATTAAGGTCAGTGTTCACGACTCCACCATAAGAAAGAGACTGGGCAAAAACGGCCTGCATGGCAGATTTCCAAGACGCAAACCACTGTTAAGCAAAAAACATTAGGGCTTGTCTCAATTTTGCTAAGAAACACCTCAATGATTGCCAAGACTTTTGGCAACATACCTTGTGGACTGATGAGACAAAAGTTGAACTTTTGGAAGGCAAATGTCCCGTTACATCTGGCATAAAAGGAACACAGCATTTCAGAAAAAGAACATCATACCAACAGTAAAATAAGGTGGTGGTGGTGTGATGGTCTGGGGTTGTTTTGCTGCTTCAGGACCTGGAAGGCTTGCTGTGATAGATGGAACCATGAACTCTACTGTCTACCAAAAATCCTGAAGGAGAATGTCCGCCATCTGTTCGTCAACTCAAGCTGAAGCGATCTTGGGTGCTGCAACAGGACAATGACCCAAAACACACCAGCAAATCCACCTCTGAATGGCTGAAGAAAAACAAAATGAAGACTTTGGAATGGCCTAGTCAAAGTCCTGACCTGAATCCAATTGAGATGCTATGGCATGACCTTAAAAAGGCGGTTCATGCTAGAAAACCCTCAAATAAAGCTGAATTACAATAATTCTGCAAAGATGAGTGGGCCAAAATTCCTCCAGAGCGCTGTAAAAGACTCACTGCAAGTTATCGCAAACGCTTGATTGCAGTTATTGCTGCTAAGGGTGGCCCAACCAGTTATTAGGTTCAGGGGGCAATTACTTTTTCACACAGAGCCATGTAGGTTTGGATTTTTTCTCCCTAAATAATAAAACCAAAATTTAAAAACTGCATTTTGTGTTTACTTGTGTTATATTTGACTAATGGTTAAATGTGTTTGATGATCAGAAACATTTTGTGACACAAACATGCAAAAGAATAAGAAATCAGGAAGGGGGCAAATAGATTTTCACACCACTGTATAATTTGATATATATATCTATCTATCTATCTATCTATCTATCTATCTATATATCTATATCTATCTATATATCTATATCTATCTATCTATCTATATCTATCTATCTATCTATATCTCTATATATCTCTATATCTCTCTATATATATATATATATATATATATATATATATATATATATATATATATACTGCTCAAAAGAATTAAAGGAACACTTTTTAATCAGAGTATAGCATAAAGTCAATGAAACTTATGGGATATTAATCTGGCCAGTTAAGTAGCAGAGGGGGTTGTTAATCAGTTTCAGCTGCTGTGGTGTTAATGAAATTAACAACAGATGCACTAGAGGGGCAACAATGAGATGACCCCCAAAACAGGAATGGTTTAACAGGTGGAGGCCACTGACATTTTTCCCTCCTTATCTTTTCTGACTGTTTCTTCACTAGTTTTGCATTTGGCTACAGTCAGTGTCACTACTGGTAGCATGAGGCGATACCTGGACCCTACAGAGGTTGAACAGGTAGTCCAACTTCTCCAGGATGGCACATCAATACGTGTCATTGCCAGAAGGTTTGCTGTGTCTCCCTGCACAGTCTCAAGGGCATGGAGGAGATTCTAGGAGACAAGCAGTTACTCTAGGAGAGCTGGAGAGGGCCATAGAAGGTTCATAACCCATCAGCAGGACCAGTATCTGCTCCTTTGGGCAAGGAGGAACAGGATGAGCACTGCCAGAGCCCTACAAAATGACCTCCAGCAGGCCACTGGTGTGAATGTCTCTGACCAAACAACCAGAAAGACTTCATGAAGGTGACCCAAGGGCCCCATGTCCTCTAATGGGCCCTGAGCTCACTGCCCAGCAGCATGCAGCTCGATTGGCATTCGCCATAGAATACCAGAATTGGCAGATGCACCACTGGTGCCCTGTGCTTTTACAGATGAGAGCAGGTTCACCCTGAGCACGTGACAGAAGTGAAAGGGTCTGGAGAAGCCATGGAGAACATTATGCTGCCTGTAACATCATTCAGCATGAGCAGTTTGGTGGTGGGTTAATGATTGTCTGGGGAGGCATATCCATGGAGGGTCACACAGACCGCTACAGGCTTGAAAAGGCACCTTGGCTGCCATTAGGTATCAGGATGAAATCCTTGGACCCATTGTCAGACCCTATGCTGGTACAGTGGCCCCTGGTGCACGACAATTCCTGGCCTCATGTGGTGAGAGTATGCAGGCAGTTCCTGGAGGATGAAGGAATAGATACCATTGACTGGCCACCACACTTTCCTGACCTAAATCCAATAGAACACCTCTGGGACATTATGTTTTGGTCCATCCAATGCCACCAGGTTGCACCTCAGACTGTCCAGGAGCTCAGTGATGCCCTGGTCCAGATCTGGGAGGAGATCCCCACAACACCATCTGTCATCTCATTAGAAGCATGCACCGATGTTGTCAGGCATGTATACAAGAACACAGGGGCCATACAAAGTGCTGTGTACAATTTTGAGTTGCTGCAATTAAATTTTGGCAAAATGGACTAGCCTGCCACATAATTTTTTCACTCTGATTTTTGGGGCGTCTTTGAATTCAGGGCTCTGTAGGTTGATCATTTTCATTTCCATCAAACGATGTGGCATCCTTTCGTTCCTAACACATTACCCAGTCTATATCAGTATAGATATCCAGGAGGATTTCTTTTTCCCATTGAGATCTGATGTGTTTTCAAAGTGTTCCTTTAATTTTTTTGAGCAGTTTATATCTATATCTCTATATCTCTCTATATATATATCTATATCTCTATATATATATATCTATATCTCTATATCTCTCTCTCTCTCTATATATATATATATATATATATATATATATATATCTAGATAGAGATGGATATAGATACAGATATCTAGATATAGATATATCTATATATATATCTAGATATAGATATATCTATATATATCTATCTATATATATCTATATATCTCTATATCTATATCTATATATATATATCTATATATCTATCTCTATCTATATATATATATATATATAGACTCAAACCCATTATGACAGCAGCAATCGAAGCTGTGAGAAAACAGTAAAAAAGGAGGCGTGTCAGACGTTGTGGTACATTTTCTGATGTAGCTAGACGAAAACAACTTCGTGACGCTGCCACCAAATACACAAAACAATTACTTTGACAATCATGTTATTTTTAAAATGTTTCCTTTTCTTTTTCATAACTTCTTTAACACACTACTTCTCCGCTGCGAAGCGCGGTATTTTGTAAGTTTATAATAAATTATCGGCAAGTTTAAAATAAAAAGTTTTCTTTTGATTTACGATCAACATCTTGCATTACGATCCGGATGCGGTCACGTGTATCCGCTTGCGCGATTGTAAACAAACAACCGAGAGTGTTAGCAGCGTCAGTCGGAGCCCAGATACATGTGTTTGTAAATGTAATTTCGGTCATTGCAGTGATTTGCCTATATATATAATTCATTAAGACCATGTAAGCAAGACACATAATTGCTAAGGAAGGTAAAGAAAGCAATCGCAATCGAAACGAAGATGGAAATTGTGTGAAAATATGAGAGTGCTGTTCATGTGACCAATCTCGCTAATATGTACAGCATTTCGAAATCCACCATCTCGACAATTTTACAAAGAAAAGATTTGCATAAGGAGGCTCCTTCTAAACAATACCCACCTTCAGTTTCATTCTCCTCCTCCTCCCTTCCTTCAGCCGAAAGATGTCAAATTAAATGGCGAGTACAGTATGAAATTGTTGTTTCTAGAATAGAATGCCTTTTATTGTCACTATATACATCTACAATGAGATTAAAAGCAGCTCCTTCAGTGCAGAAAAAAGTTCTGTATAGGGCTTGTATGGTTGTTTTTTAGCCTTAGCATAACGCCGGATCTGCGGCCCCACTTCTGCTTTTTTTCCCTCCTCCGTCTGTGTCGTCTCCTAGACCCGACAACAGTCCACGGAGAGCCCACTGGTCTCGCTATGTTGTCTGGGATGTTGTGCGTGTGATGAAAAACACTTGAAACAGATGTCTGGCTCTGGACACCGATGTCTATTAGGTTCTGACGGGTGTAGCGGATGTTCACCGAACCGATCGTGCACAAACAAAAAAGTGTACTGAAAAGGAGAGCCCAGAGCTGCTGCGACTATGCGTGCCGACATGCTCCTAGCTTAATCTAGCCTACTTCTGGTAGGCTAGGCACTTTTTATAACCTTTTGGTTAGCACATTAGAAAAATTATTGGTGTTTTGGTAAATTATGCACATTATACAACCCTTTTTTATTATGAAAAGGTTAAGTAAAAAAGTTAAGTAAGTGTTGCAGTGGGAGGTTCGGAACGCATTATGGGTTAGCCTTCGCGAACGAATTAAGTTCGTAAGTCAAGGGTCCACTGTATTGCGTATTTAACGAGTCTCCGGAAATCCACCCGCCGATGTACCGTGTTTGCGTATATAGTTTCAACACAAAGGTTTCATTTTACCAAACTTCTCCGCAATCACTTCCTGGTTTCCATCAAAAATGCCGGCAGTATCAAATTCTCGCCGATAAACATGATAAATATACCTGAAGCGACACTTTTAAGGAAATTTTGAAAATTTTGTTTGGAGAAGGGGGTCGGCTTAAATACCAGTCATCTGCAAATATATGTAATTTAGTAGGTAGAGAAGGTGGTCGGCTAATATACCAAGTCGGCTTGTATTCCGGGATCTACGGTACACTTAAAGAGAATATCTGGAATCAAACTCATCAAGACCTAAGTAACACTTTATTTTAAATATCAAACAAAGTGGAATTCAATTGTTCTCTCATTCTCTAGCTAAGCAGAGTTAAAGAACAAGCCCGGAAGCTGGCGATTGAGTGTGGAAGACCCTCCCCCCGGCCCATGCATGGATCTTGGATTTGCGCAAATAAATTGGTGCGAGGGTTAAGACAGGAAGCACCAGGCTCATTTTCCTAGTAGATGGTAACCTACTGGACCTAAGCTGGATCCTAAGAGTAGCAACAACAAGTCTGTGGTCAGAATTCACAAACTGGGCACTTCCGTAGACCCTGCAATTTTGCAAGAGCCTCCAGCGTATGCCCACGAGGATGTGATCGATCTCCTTCACCGCACCACCAGTATTGGAGTACCAAGTCCAACGATGCGGTTCAGGGTGCTGGAACCAGACTTCCTAAAGTCCAGTATTATTTCTTTGGTCTTGTCTATGTTGAGGATGAGGTCATTTTCCTCTCCATAGACAAGAATGTTGTTTACCAGTTTCCTGCACCCTGACTCGTCCCACCCCTTGATGAGCCCCAAGATGGTGGTGTCATCAGCATATTTAATGACAATGGTATTGTCCTGGGTGGAGACACAGTCATAAGTAATCAGGGTGAAGAGTTTGGAGCTGAGGCAACAGCCCTGTGGGGATCCTGTGCTGACTATGAGCTCAGCAGACACCCGTCCTCCCATTTTCACCACTTGTGGTCCATCTGTCAGGAAATCCAGGATTCAGTTACAGGTGGGAGTTGGGACGCCGAAGTCTGTCAGCTTCTAGATCAGTTTGCTAGGGCGAATGGTATTGAAAGCAGAACTATAGTCTAGGAAAAGCATCCTGGCATACGTTCTGCTACTTTCCAGGTGCTGCAGAGTGTGATGTAGGGCTACTGCTACTGCGTCATCCACTAATCGATTGGGGCGATAGGCAAACTGGAGAGGGTCAACAGTGTCCAGGACCATATGGTTAATGTACGTGAGAACCAGTTTTTCTAGGCACTTCATGGCGACTGGTGTGAGTAGCACTGGCCTGAAGTCATTTAGGGAGGATTTGTCCGGTCTTTTCGGGACTGGTATGATGGTGGAGGATTTGAAAATATGGGGGACTACTGCCTGGGATAATGACAGGTTAAACATGTCAGCATACAGCATACACAACAGCTAGTTGTTCCCCACAGGCCTTCAGAAGTCTGGGAGAAACTCCATCGGGTCCCACAGCCTTGTGGAGGGTTCACCTTCTTCAAAGCTTTCAGGACCTGTGTATGTGTCACCTGGAAAGCAGTATCCTTTGGGTCACATGGGGCCTTTGAGGGTGTATCTGGGTTCAGCCTGTCGAACCTGGCATAGAAGTTGTTAAGGCTGTCTGGAAGGGTGGCATCTCGGGGGTCTGTGGTTGTTCTTATAGTTCTCCTGTAGTTTGTGACAAATTGAATTCCCTGCCACATGCTGTGCATATTGTGGTTGAGGTAGTAACCTTCAAGTTTTTGTGAATGAGCCCTTTTTGCTGCTCTGATGGACTTATGTAGCTTGTACCGGGCTCTCTTATACTCCACTTGATCTCCTGACTTGAAGGCCTCCCGAGTTAACAAATCCTCTGAGCATAAATTTCTTTTATAACACCTGACTACTAGGGTGCTGTGAAAAATCACTGTGCACCCTTCTTAAATGAAACGGTCATTGTCTGTTTTTGATATCATAGAATGCAAAGCTTAATATACATGACTACTTAGGCTATTTATCAGACAGACAGGCAGACAGACAGGGAAATTCACACACTCCAGCAGCAGCATACCGATAAAAAACAATATTAAAGACTGATAAAAATGCAGGTAAGACAGACAATAACTTTGTATAATGTTAATGTTTACCCTCCCCGGGATGGAATTGAAGAATTAGGTCAATAGTCCTATTTATCTGGGTGTTACAATCCACATACTGGGAGAAGGCAGGTAATGTTTTGACCAGCGTCACATGGTTAAAATCTCCAGCGATTAGCACAAGCGCCTCAGGGTGCTGTTTGTAATTTAGCAACAGTAGAATGGATGATGTCACCTGGTATCTTCAAGTCCGGCCGAGGAGGGATGTAAACAATAACAACAATGACGTGTCCAAACTCTCTGGGCAAGTAATAGGGACGCAGACTTACGGCCAACAGTTCGATGTCCCTGCAGCAAGTGGAGATTTTGACGTTTACATGTCCAGAGTTGCACCACCTTGTATTCACATAGAGAGCGAGTCTTCTTCCTTTCCGCTTCCCGCAGGTATTTGTGTCTCTGTCCGCTCTAATTGTGCTAAACTCGGTTAGCTCCACGTTAGCATCTGGGATGGTAGTTATTAGCCACGTTTCACAAAAACACAACAAACTGCATTCTCTATAGGTCCTAACATTTTTCACCAGCGCGCCCAGTTTGTCGATCTTATTTGGTAGCGAGTTCACATTTCCCAGGATTGCAGAAGTCACCAAAGGCTTGTAACGGCACTTTTTCGCAAGCCACTTCACCTTTTAGCTTAGCTCCGGCTCTGCTGCCACGATGCCGCTTTCTTACCTCGTCAGGTAAAAAGGGAACCATACCGGCGCGGGCATTTGTTCTCAGCCCTTAAAGTCGACTACCTGAATAGACGAGTCTCGCCGTGTAAAAAATCCATGTCCAAGTAGTAAAAAGTGTCCAGGGAACGAGTCCACATAAAAGAAAATGGTAGGAGTGATCAGTGAAATAGAGAAAAAGGTAGAAAGATAAAGTCATACACGGAGCTTTTGAAAAGGCTGCCACTCGCAGCAGCGCCCGAGTTAATGGATATAATGAGAAGTCAAGGAAAATGACACGTTTTATTGGTTAACTAAGAAGATTACAGCAGTGCATTAGTTACAGCTACTGCTTCTCACTGATCTAGCATTCGACTATCTAGACATAGTCTGCATTCTCTTTCCAACTCTGTTTAGCTTTATTTCACTAAGTCGCATTTTACAACCTAAATCCCCAAGGCACAATTATTAGTTATTAGTAATTCTAAACTTGTCCTATGTGACAACAAGTTTATTTACAGTATATAGACGTCATATGATAGTTCAGGCCACACTTTGATTGCACACAGGTAGACCCTAATCAACTAATTATGTGATTTCTACAGTTAACTGGTTGGACCAGATCTTATTTAGGGGATTCATAACAAAGAAGATGGATGGATAGAGTTTTTGAAGAGAGACAGACTAGAAGAGAGACACTTCAGAGAGAAACTTTCACGTCCCGCAACAAGGTCAAGTCACTTCATACTGACATTCTTTGCAAGCAAGTCCCGTGAGACGGTGACCTTGGCAAGTCAAGCCCTACTAACAAACATTTTCAAACAAGATCACGGTCATCTAACCTCTCGTTAGATAGAACTTCAAAAATGACTAAACGAAGAAGAAAAAGGAGATCTAAAAATATTTCTAAGTTAAAGATGACACGTCCACAACTAAGAGAAGATCTGCAACGTCTATTGCAACATTATATTATTAATGCATGTTTAAAAGTCGAGGCTAATCGTCTGTTCTTTATTAAATCGAATCAAGAAAAACTCAAAACGGAACATATGCAAAGTCTCATTGATCACATTCAAAATTCAAATATCAATAGTTCAGACAAATTCAAACTAGGTAAAGCAGTAATATTACCATCATCATATCAAGGTAGTCCAAGGTAGTAATGGCAACAATTCGAACTGTCGGTCAGCCAGATTTATTTATTATAATGACGTGCAATCCACAATGGCCAGAAATCCGCAGATTCTTGAGAACAATGCCACCTGCTACATCAGCTCTGGATATTCCCACTTTTCTAAGTAGATTGTTTTATCAGAAAGTCTTATTTTTATTGAATGGACTCTAATCAGAGCATACATTTACACGATCGAATTTCAAAAACAGGGTTTACCTTACATGCATTTATTGGTTACTTTGCAAAATAAATTATTAACTGCTGATGATGTAGATCGGTTGGTCTGTGCTGAAATTCCAAACAGAAAAACCTATCCTGAATTATGGTACAAAGTCATTAAACACATGTCTCACTGACTTCATTAAAAACATTCAGCATATTGCGACTCATAAGATTCCAAATCCAAATGTTTTTACAAGTTTACCTCTGTTATAGCGCGTCTATGTGAAAACAGCAATGTCAGATGCGGGGGTGGGGTGTGCTTGGGCTCGTGAACGCGGCCGGGATAATAAAACTGACTAAAAAAACCAAAGCCAACCTTCACAAAGTATCATAAATTACACCGGCTGTTACAGACTCAAATCAAATGTATGTTTTTATTCCAAAATAGTAAGACTAAGAGCAATTCACTTCTCAAAACGGAGGGATGCAGGACCGAACTTGCGACCTTTTGATTCCCAGTTGGCAGCTGATTCTATTGCGCCACGGAGGCAGTCATAATAAACAGGTGTCAATGTCGCATGTTAAGGCGGCTTTTTGTTTCTGCAGTTATATTTTTAAATAAAAGCGCAATTGTTGTGTTAGATTTGTACCTTCTGTGAAAGTATTTCTTTGATATTTGGACTTCAGGCTTCATACATTATATAGTTTATGCCTACATTTTGTCATCTACTACTAGAATATAAAAACGTTTCTGTTTCTGAAAATAAATCAAGACATAAGCTGGGAGAAATTTGTGCACGTTCTAAGTCGGTGGGGGGATGGAATAGCCGGCTACTTGCAGCTTTTCTTTTATCAGCACATTTAGATTAACAAAAGACACTGGCAGAGAGGTGAGAACGGTTTTAAGAAGCGATTTAAGGTGGGACGGATTTACGAGTATTTTCGTAGGCTGTGGGAATTCTAGTTTTAAAGTGCCTCATTACTTTAGTTAAATGTAATTATTGACTACAGCTGTGAGTTTTCAAGCTGTGCAATACGTGAGCAGCTCTCAGGTGATGCAGGAGGGAATAAACAGACACACACACACACCAGAAAAAAAGCACATAGCTGCTAAACCAAGGTATCCATGTGTAGTTCTGCTTCAGTTCCACAGCTTCACTCAGACTCCAAGTGCTCCTGCCAAGAGACTTTCGTGGAGTGGATCCATTCTAGAATTGAGACTGATCATCATCAAAACCGATGGATTTTTGAGAAATAGATCTTAACAGGCGAGTGCTCTTTTTCTCAGCCCCTCTACTCACCACTAAGGACACACAATCCATTTCTCTCAGGTCCAATCCACCAACATTACAATATTTTTAGTTATGTAAATGTTTCTAATGTAACATTCTTAAAACAGAAATTGTCAGACTAATGCAGAATATAGAATGAGGAACACAGATGAACATCAAGAATTATTAAAAATAAATGTATCTAACATTTTATTTTACTAATGTTTACTAATAAATATTGCAAAGCTTTTGTTTCAAACAGAGTTGTCAATGCTCAGTAACCTTTGTCCATTCTTAAAAAGGAAATACTGGAACAGGTAGACCCTTGAAGCAAGACAGTATAGCCTTCACAATGATTTTCAATTTGTTTTGCATTTTTTCTTGAGATGAACTAGTATGTAACTTATGAATATTTCTTATGATCTCAATTCATATATAACTGTATAATTTTTATACAAGTACAGAAATATTGCACGTTTTAATGTGCCCCCCATATCAAGTTGCACTACTGTTTTAACATTAAAAGAACTCATTTTAAAAAAAAAAAAAATTGCCTTACAAAAAATTAAGAGACACCCTCCCAAAATATCAGTTATTCCTTGTTAAAAATCCCAAAATACAATATTACTGATGGGAGAGTGAACATCATCGCTTTTTGTTGGATGTGCCTAGTTCAGTACTTAATTTAGGACTGAATTCATTATGCCATTTCAAAACATATTATGTCAAGAAAAAAGGTTGTGAACATACTGTATGTGTCAAGTGTCTAGTGAAGTTAAACATTTACTTTGATTAAAAGGTCTACTATTATACATAATCATACTGTATGACATCTGTTAGTAATAAACAATCCAAGACGATGATCTACTTCACAGCACTGGGTTTATATTAGTGGGAGGTTATGGCTTAAAAAAAAAAAAAAAGGGAGAGAACCCCCATGTCAGAGTAAGATAGAGAAAAAGCAGTTACTGAAAGACAGCAAATTCTTTAAAAATAGATTATACAGATGAACTGACTGCTTGCTTTTGCAAGTGAACATAATCATGAAATGATGAAGCGTCATGCTCAAAAAATGCAATTAAAAAAAAGCACTTTCCTGTCATCAGGATCTGTTACTACAAGCAAAGAACACAGAAACAGGCAACCATCTCGAGGTAACAGGGGTTTGAAATTCTTTGTATTATCAGAGGTACTAGGTGGACCTTTATAGAATAGTTAGGAGTGTTTTGGTGAGAGCTGGAGAATTTGGCTGGTCAGTCAGTCATTATCCAATCCAACATAAGACATCAGACAGATGAGCTTCTCTTCCATTTGTGCAATCTAAATCACATGTGCTTCTTATTGCTCTTCACTCAATTATATAAACTAGCCAACCCGCGGCGTACCATACGCCGCATAATCAGGCCGGTTTTTTAATGATTTTTAAGCACAGGGAGAAAATTAACATTTGAAAAATTGGTAATGTAATAAATCAGCAAGAAAAGCAACATTGTAACAATGCACGGAACGAACCAACACACAATCGTCCGTGACTGAAAACTGGCGGACCACAATCGTGCCTTCTCTTGCCAGATGGAGGGATGGGGGTGCACGGCGCGGAGTGTGGAACGGGAGGAGAGGAGAAGGACGTCCATTCAGTTCCGTCATGCTAGTCTGCTGAATTCTAGTTCAGTATGTACTGCCCACTCATGTGCCCACCTCCAACTCGTCACTTGAGTCGTTGGCTGTTTTTCTATATATAATCCACCAAGACACCCAACCACAGTAGTAGCGAGGTGGGTGTGCACAAAGGGTAGGGTTAGTGGGAGCGTATGAGTCGCACTTAGTGGGAATTCCAAGGTTTGCAGCCCTAATGGCGTTCAACTGCTTACCCACGCCTCTCTGCGCCGGGTAGACACACGCTCAATCTCATGCATAATTATTTACTGAATGCTAAACACTTCTGGAAAGACACGGTGGTCTAAAACGGGTTGGTGTGAGAATACAACAGTAAGGGAATGAAAAGATGGAACTCTGGAGAGAGAAAAATACAACACAATAGTGAACCCGCGGCATAACAAACGCCGCATAATTATTTACTGATGGTTGAACACTTCTGGAAAGACAGAGTTGTCTAAAAAGGGAGGGTTTGAGGATACAACAGAAAGTGAATGAAAAGATGGAACTCTGGAGACAGCAACATAATTGTCCGTGAGTGAAGTAGACGCATGTTTGTCGCGGATGTGAATTGCTGTATGTAGCGTGTAAAACAGTTTGCTATGGTGCACGCAGTCATGCGTCGTAACCGAAAACTCGGTTTTTAAAGACTGCTTACTTCATTGTGTTTTAACCTCAGTTGTAAAGGACTGTTTTAAGGATCCCATGGGATACCCCTCGCAAACTGTTTTACATGCTGCATATAGCGACTCACCTCCGTGAGAAACATGCCTCTATGAACAGTCAAGGTGGCTTGGAGGTACATGAGGCCTCTACGACACAAATATAAATGACGCCGTTCTATCTGCGTCATCGCGCCCGAGTTGGTGGGCGTGGCTCTGCGAGTTGTCGTTGTATCCAATGGTCTTGGAGTTGGTGGGCGTGGCACCTCCCTGCGTGCGCCATAGGTATCTTACGTGTCGGCGGCTTAGTGAATCCATGCCCCTTCCGGCGTGCTTTCCATGGGTGTCTTGCCTTAGTGAATTATATATATAGATTATACTTCCGGATGAGCATTAATTTGTGGTCATTTCTCATGTTAATAAACACATCTACAGCTACAGACATTGTAGCAAGTTGTGGACTAGATGGAGTTAGTCACTGGAATATCATATTACATTTTTGGCTTTGTGAAAAGGCACTGTCGACTGCTTCCAGCTAGTCAAGATTATGTAAATGAAGACCTCAACTGAAAATCCCTGTAAAAAAGACACCAAATGTGACATGATTTTTAAACATTTCACTGTACTCTGTACATGTTACAATACTACCACTACTACTATTAATATTCAGGCAAATTCTTTAGCTAGAAAGGGTTAAATATTATACATGACTCACAAAATGTACTTAAATGATTAAAAAAAAAAACCCTGTACAGCCTAATACTAAGGAAAAAAAATACCTTGACTTCATCAGCTCTTCTGAAACGCTTTAACTGCCTCAGTCGCATGTACTCAGATTTTACCCGTTTCTTCCAACAAATGGGCCCCTTGTCTGATCTTCTTCCAGTCAAGCCCATAATTACACTGTCGAGAGAAAAACAGCATTTAATTATATCCTATAAAATAAAAACATAAAATGCTACAAAACGTTTACTCTATTGCAGTTATCAATAATTAGATTCTTTTTTCTTTAATTGGGGAGGAAATCAGACACTTAATGAAGTTCAGAAGCAAGAAATATTTAAAAATTCTTGCTGATTCAAGCTGAATCCAACTATTCAAACCAAACTTAAAAATACAACCCTATAGGTATAATGATACATACAGCTCAGGCATGGTAATGAAATTAGTCAACATAATGTGTTAGTAATGTGTCTAAATCAGTGAACTTAATAGCAGTCTAACTGCTCTGCAACTCAGTCTATACATGTTTGACAAATTTAACAAGAGCATTTAAATTAATTATGTAAATTATTAATGAACATTAATTATACATTGTGGTACCCAGATGGAGGTGGTACCCAGTCGGGACGCCCAAGAAGACCAGAGGAGGGCTTGTGCCTCCTCCAGACCTCGAGGGGGCGACCACCCTGGGGGACATGGGTAAAGAGCTGGGAAGCTCAACCCTGTAGGGACCCCAATAATTTCCGCCAAAGGAAGTGCTGGGGTTATTGAGAGGAACAGGGACACCTGGAGTACTTCCGGGGAGACAGCTGGCACTTCCGCCACACTGGGGCGTGTCTGTGGAACATTGCCAGGAACACACCTGGAGCACATCCGGGTACTTATTTAAAGGGGCCGCCTCCCTTCAGAGGGGAACAAGAGTCGGGTGGAAGAGTGAACAAGGTCTCTGGAGGAGGCAGAAGGCGGCCTGAAAAAGAAAAGAAAGAGAAGACATTGTGTTGGCCTGGACTGAGGGGTCTTGGGGCTTGTGAGCATTGACTTTTGTAAAGAACAATGGAAAATAAACCTGTGCTGGGTGACATGAGTGTGTCTGCCTGTCTGTGCCCAGGGCAATGTTCACAATGGTGCCCAATGTGGGGCCCTCCATCTGTTCCAAGACGTTGACTCCAAAACAAATATTTTGTGGACGGCCCAGAGCAGCAGGCACCCCCGCACACGTTCCGAGGGTGCGGAGTGCTCACGACCCAGAGAAGACGAGAAATCCCCCAGACCGCCACCGGAATACGGTCGGATTCCTACCTGGTGCAGCAATGCATCAATGGCCGTTGTAGGGGTGCCGCCAATGAAGGCGTCCGGGACGGCATGGCGTATACAAAGACCATGCCGAGGCAGGCACCTCGTTCAGAAGGTATTCAGGACATAAGGTCCCTGCTTGCCGACAGCCAGCCCGGGAGGGCTGATCGCGTTTGGCATTTAGCAGGCAGGGGCTGCCTGGGTTCATACGGATGGCAGACGCACGCCGCTCCGCGGCTCTTTGTAGATGCGACAGCGGCGACAAGAGCTGCCATAGAGGAGATGCTGCAACACGAAGAGCCAGAATGTCATCGCACCAGGAGGAGAGGAGCCAATATGGCCGCTGACCGGAAGTTCCTAACTGAGACAGGCACGGGATTGGACGGTGTGTCTTGTGTGCCCGCCAATGACTGTATAGAGGCGGGACCAAGGAATGTCCATCTCGTGCCAGGGAGAGACCCGATTGGGCTGGAGGAGCCTCACAGAAAGCAGTCGGAGAAGATGACCGACAACCAGGTAGGTCAATCGTCGACTGACTTTCTGTGCTTGTCTATGATGCAGGTGCTGGAGTGCCCTCCGTGCAGAGTTGCAGAAGCTGAAGGGGAAGGCGGTTGCGTCAATGACGTCAGAACAGTGTGATGCCAGAGTCTTTGGCTGGAGTGGTACTGCAGAGACGGTGAGTAGAGCCGACTCCGTAAAGCATAAAGGAGAGCCAACCGAACTTGGCCATGATCCAAATGACCAGTATCGAGTAGGGGGTTCTCCGACACTGCATGCAACGATGAGTGCTTTGTGCGAGGGGAAGGGAGAGACAGTGAGAGGGTTGGCAGGACGCGGGTTGATGAGTGCCCTGGGTCTTAGCACCCTACGCCCTAAGCCTGCAACAGTCTCCCGTCGCTCTGTAGGGACGCAAACCAGACAGGGTCTGTAACTTTCCCATAGGCAGACTCAAATCGTTATAGCGTCCCAGAATAAATGGGGGAATCGAGGGGAGAATGCCGATTCCTCCGATAAGAAAGGTTGTCCTCTGAGGTGGCAGAGAAAAGTCGCGGAGTCGGTGGGGGAGACGACAGTGAGAGCGGACCCGTTGGGGCAAATCAGACGAACGCGGAACCCACGGAGGGGGTGCCAAACAGGCAAGTGCCAGGGTGCCGGTTGGAGGGGTGGCGCTGCCAGTGCGTGGCACAGAGGGATGCCAGGAAAGGGTGTCCAGGCAGCAGCTCTGCCACCTTGTTTCTGTTTGTTGCAGGACAGGACCCTGGACAAGCAGAAGGACCCGCTTCGTTGGAAACCTGCCCTCACAGGACGGGATGCTTCACTGGAGGATTCTTCGCTGACGATGGGGCGCCCCCACTACTGGCAGGGGCTACGGAGGAGCGAGCGGCTCGGTTCAAAAGGGTGCCGAAGTGGTACGTTCCAGGGTGCTGGCTTGGACCCTGGACACATAGTAGGACCAACTTCGGGTAGGAGTTGCCCTCGCGGGACGTGATACCCCGACCGACGCGTCTTCGCTGGTGGTGGGGCAATAAGGTTCCCGGATGGAGGTGGTACCCAGCCGGGGACGCCTAAGAAGACCGGAGGAGGGCTTGTGCCTCCTCCAGACCTTGAGGGGGTGACCACCCTGGGGGACATGGGTAAAGAGCTGGGAAGCTCGTCTCAGTAGGGACACGGGGTTACTGCCAAAGGGACCCCAATATCTGGAAGACCCTGTACCTCAGCACTTCCGCCACACCAGGAACACAAGAGGAACAGGGACACCCGAAGTGCTTCCAGGGAGGCAGCCGGCACTTCCGCCACACTGGGGCGTGTCGGTGGAACATTGCTGGGAACACACCTGGAGCACATCCGGGTACTTATTTAAAGGGGCCGCCTCCCTTCAGAGGGGAACAAGAGTCAGGTGGAAGAGTGGACAAGGTCTCTGGAGGAGGCAGGAGGTGGCTTGAAGAAGAAAAGAGAGAGAAGAAATTGTGTTGGCCTGGACTGAGGGGTATTGGGGCTTGTGAGCATTGACTTTTGTAAAGCACAATGGAAAATAAACGTGTGCTGGGTGACATGAGTGTGTCTGCCTGTCTGTGTCCGGGGCAATATTCACAACATATTAGCATTGCCAACAATGGAGTTAAAAAATAAAATTCAGATTATTTTTGATAGTCCAAACCAAAATGATAATGTATCTATACTAATAAAAGGCAAAGCCCTCACTCACTCACTCATTCATTCACTCACTCACTCACTCACTCATCACTAATTCTCCAACTTCCCGTGTGGGTGGAATGCTGAAATTTGGCAGGTTCATTCCTTACAGCTTCCTTACAAAAGGTGGGCAGGTTTCATTTCGAAATTCTACGCGTAATGGTCATAACTGGAAGCTGTTTTTCTCCATTTACTGTAATGGAGATGAGCTTGAACGCCGGGGGGAGTTTCGTGACATCATCACGCCTCACACGTAATCACGCAGTACATAGAAAATCAGGAAGACCTCCAAAAAGCGCTAAAGAAAACATGCATTATATAATTGAGAAGGCAGCGAAACAATAAGAAGCGAGCGAGTGACATATACAACCATATTGATGAGTTCTGCTACTGAAACAAAGCACGATGTAAACCTACACTTTAAATTAAGTTCATAGACAGGCTGCGCTGGCGCTTGTAATTTAGTGCCTGCCCATATAAGGCCGTCCGTCAGCGGCAATCCAATAGCAAACTCCCACTAAATATTCACGGGTTAAGGACTGTGCTTATGCAGAGGAAGATGAGATGGTCAGCGTGGTGTTTGGCACAAACTCAGCGAAACTGCGAGAGAAAGTTTTAAGTGCCAGGACTAAGGTAACATTAAATACAGCCATGGACATAGCACGAGATGGCACCAGCACAACTGGGGAACTTCGATGCATGTACACCGAGGCTCACGTGAACTGGACGAGTGCACAGATAAAAAGCAACAGTTCCAAAGAGCTGAACAAAACTGAATTACACAATTGAAAAGGCAGCAAAAATATGAAGCGCCTGATACATACAAGCATATTCATAAATGCTGCTACTGTGGAAACAAAGCACACGGTGGAAAAAGTCAATGTCCCGCTAAAGGAAGACAGTGTAAAAAACCTGTGCATGCAGTGTGTCAGGTCTCAGATAAAGAAGAAGACGAGCTGTTTATTGATGCAGTAAGAAACGAATCGATGAATGAAACCTGTCATCTTTACAACGATTGACAAACACGGAATGTAACTTGAACACAACACATCCTACAAATACAAACCTGATTGAAAGAAATAATGATAATCAAATCATTGATGACAGCAACACTCAGTAACACTCACAAAACAAATACTGTATATTGACAGTCATGTTACGTTATTTTTAAAATGTCCTTTTTCTTTTTCTAGCTTTTTAACACACTACTTCTCGCTGCGATACGCTGGTATATATATATGTATATATATATATATCCCGATCTACATACTCGAATAATGGATACTTTATTCGCCATCAATGATTGTTTTGGTAAAGCCATACTCAGTGTATTCATTAGATGAACGGTAAAAAAGTAAGAGCGAGGGAGGATGACTTATTGAGGCATGCAGGCTGTAGCGCCAACTCTATCTGAATTGCGCGATCACATTTGAAAAATATATCTTTTCAAGTTCTATTTAGTCCATATGTGTCAAACTCAAGGGCCGCGGGCCACATCCGGCCCGGCGTGTAATTATATCCAGCCCGCGAGATCATTTTATATACTGTATTATTGTTATTAATGGCCCAGGTATATGAAGCGCTGGTAACACAATAAACTACAGATCCCATAATGCAGCGCTTCAGCTGCCTTGCCAACACTTACCGCGTTAATCAAGTCTACCTTATGATGCTGCAAGTTATTGCGGCTAGCTCACACGATGCTGAAGAGAAAATTTGATTCTGAAAATAGAGCCTTTAAAAACCGATGGGAGGCTGAGTATATGTTTACTGAACCCGTGTGCCTCATTTGTGGAGCTAATGTGGCTGTAATTACAGAATTTAATCTAAGACGGCACTATGAGACAAAACATCAGGGAGTTCTGTGTTTGCACGGCGCTTTGGTGACTTTGAAAAACAAAAAAAGTCCGTCTACATGCGGCTCGAACCTTGTGCATGTTTGGTAGCACATATCTGTGTGAGAAGCTCTTCTCAGTGATAAAGACTAACAAAACAGCACACAGGAGTCGCCTCACTGATGAGCACCTGCAATCCATCCTGAGAATCTCCACAACACAGAACCTCACACCAAACAGAAACGAACCTGTTGCCAAAAATAGATGCCAGGCGTCCAGCTCTAAAATGGCATATGAGCAAAGACAACTTAATGATTTGATTTGTTATTGCTGAAAGGAACACATTTTATTTATATTTCCAGGTTTTGTTATGCAGCATGTTCATATTTGAATTTGTATAATTTTGAAAGGATATATTTTTATGGAGAGCAAAATCTTTTGGGATATTTAAAATCTAAGTTTATTTTTTATATAAATTTACATAAGAGTAAAGAAATTTGAATGTTTGTTCTTTTAAGTTATTTAAGGTTTGAGTTGATTTATTCACGAATAATATTCCTGTCTGTTTTACCATTCCTACCAAAGATATTTCTGTCGACTAAATAAAATTCCTTCTATTTAAAATTTAAATAGAAGTTGAACAAATACTGATAGTTCATAATATCCACGCAGACTTGCACGTAAGAGCGGGAGTTATCCGTTTTAACATGCAGCGTATTGCACTGATCTGAAATAGCTGTGTGTGTATATATGTAGATATGTATGTATATGTATATATATGTTTATATATGTGTGTGTGTATGTATATGTATATATATATATATATATGTGTGTGTATATATGTGTGTGTATGTATGTGTGTATATATGTGTATGTGTATATATGTGTATATGTGTATATGTGTGTATATATATATATATATATATATATATATATATATATATATATATGTGTATGTGTGTGTGTGTATATATATATATATATATATATATATATATATGACAGCAACACTCATCACTCACAACAGTGACAAAACAATTATATTGACAATCGTGTTACGTTATTTTCAAAATGTTTCCTTTTCTTTTTCATTGCTTCTTCAACACACTACTTCTCCGCTGCGAAGCGCGGGTATTTTGCTAGTTATTAATAAGCCACAAAAGAAGACTGCTTACTTAACACTGAGCAATGAGTAGTAGAGCTGACTGGTTGTTTTGTATGGAGATACAAAACACCAATAAATTAACAACTAATTCTAGAAACATTTTATGGCAGGAGTAACAGAAAAAAAACAGTTGCTATTGCAAATCCTGGGCAAAAACAGTGCAGAAGTCAAAGCCAAGATGGAAAATCAATAATCTTCACAGTAGCCTGATCCACCTTTGTCAATTTGAACTGTTACTTAGGCAAGTGAATATATATTCAAATCAAAAGAGCCAGAAAACAAATCACTGTGATATTTCATTGCCACAGTACTGCTGGATCAATACTAAAATTTGGGATGTTGTACCAATACCATCATTCTCTTTTCAGCACCTGTACCAAAACAATACTGTAGCAAATAACAGATAACTTATATTTCCACAAAATAAAATGTAAAAATCAATATCCCCCAACCCCCCCCCCCAAAAAAAAGTATTAACAAAACTAAACCCACCAGCAACACCGACCAATTAAACACACTAAGGCTGGGGTTATACTTCACGCGACGCATGCTGCAGCAGATGCTCCTGCTACGCAAGCGTTGTACGGTTTATACTTGCACGCGTACTTTATGTAAATCTGGAGGAATCCACCAGGTGGCAGTGCTAGATATTATCACGGTGAGAACAGGTTCGGCTTCGCTGTGTTGTGAATTGCCTGGAACACCCATTAAATTCTGATTACATCTTACCGCAATATCACTGAAAAGGTTGCTTAATGATTTATTCCATCAGTCCAGGGATTTGTCCATTTCAGCTAGCATTGGGCATGAGGCAGAAACAAACCCTGGACGAGGCATCAGCTCATCCAAGGTGAATACAAGCACAAGCATAGAGGCTGGCGTCATTTTAGTGTAACCAAATCTGCATATACAGTATCTGGAAGGAAACCGGAGCACACTGTGGAAACACAGCAGGAAAACATGTACATACTCCAGGCAGGGAATATCAGCGACGTGACTCCCTGCAGGACAGCGTGTCATCCCCCATTTATCTATAAAATGTAACATACATACTTCAAAGCATTTCATCATGAAAGTAATATCAAGTATAAATCTAAGTAAGGTTCTAAATGTGTAGAGAGTTAGAATATCATACATTTAATGTACTTAGTGTAGCGATCTATTGCTGTTTGCCACTGCTGTTAGTATCGGAGGAAGCCCTAGGAAAAAAAGACGGCAAAGAAGATGCTGTGTGAGACTTAAAATGTACCATATCATTACCGATCAGGAATATGTGACGCTTGAATATAAAAGCACCACGAATGCATCTTTCTGTCGCCATTTTGCTTCACCCCTTCAAACCATTCATCCAACATCGAAGCGCGCACACCGATCTTGTAGGATCCGCAAAGCAGTAGATAGTAGATAGTAACCAGAGACTCTGACATCAAATTTCAACTTTTAGCACACTGCGCTCCTCGACTTTTTGCTGGTACTGCAACTTCCGCACGCGTCGCGTTAGTTTCTGGGGACCTGCTCAGAGGACACATCAAATGAACGCTGGAAACACGTGGCAGCCATGATGCGGTCGCATACGTGTTCTGAGCGTGAAGTTTAAATGAGCCCTAACAGAATTGTGGTGCTATAAATGTTTTTAATTGTAACAAAAACAATTAGACAGAGTACACATACTAAGGACTCACTGGAGAGTCTTAGATGCCTTATGCTACTATTAACTGACCTCCAACCTTCCAATCTGCAACAACCTACTGCACGATTCCCTCTATTATTCACACATTCTGGCCCTGCAAACCGCATTGTTCTGCTCCTACTGTGCTAGTACTACAGTCCAGCAAATTCTTATCTGCTCTGTCAATAGCTTTCTGGCTCCTCAGACACAGGTCCTCTGTCATTGTGCACCTTCTACCAACTGACAATGGACATCCACTCTGAACTGACCCCATCTACTCAAGCTGCTCATTGTAATTCTTCATTTGCATGACCCACTGCTCCTTTCGAAAGTACATTGCTCTTCAACTGTCCAACATCTTCAATTCCATCCAGCCATCCATTTAAGAGGTAAAATCATTTTGTGCAATAGATGTAGCACAATCCCATTATTATATAGCTGAAGATGAAGGTGAATGAGCCTATGGTGTCCTGCATAACAGACTATCTGTGGGGCAGGCCGCAGTTTGTAAGACTTGAGGACTGTGTTTCTGATATGGATGTGAGCAACACTGAAGCACCACATGGAACAGGCCGGTCTCATTTTGTCTTCACTTTACCTTTGGCTACAAATATAACACCAGGTCATGTCACTTGCAGAAATTCTCAGATGATTTGGCACTTATGTGGTGTAAAATAAAGTTCTGTCTGTCTCATCAAAACAGATTAACCTAAGTAGGACATGGAAATAACCATGTTTACAAAGAAATTGTTTGGGGTTAATGCCAAGAGTAGTAGCATAAGGCTTATATTTCCTAAAACTAATAGCTGGAGTTTCTACAATTAAATTCATATAAACATGTGCATATTGCAGAAAATGCATGCTGTAATAATATTTGTAAACAATGGAATCAGATGGCAGTAGGTCTTCATCGATTTTTGTTCTATTAATTTTGCATTATTTTTGTGAGACTATACAAGGGAGAAGGGCTGAGACATGTTTGCAGAAGAACCTTAAAAGGACATACAAAGAGCAGTGTGGTAGACCCAGCGAAACAGAGAAGGCGGCCAGCATGTTGAGTGGATGATCGTGAGGACAGTGATGTCCTTCAAAGAGGAAGATTAGCATCTCCTGAGGCTAACAGTAGGAGTTAATCAGGGTCCTTTCTTAAAGGGACAATAAACTGTACTTTCAAAGACCATTAAAACTAATTGTGTCCATTTGTCAGCCCTTCCTCTGCTATACCTTGAGTGGTTAAATTATATTGTGTATGCTGTTTGACATGATCAGGGCTGTGAAGTCAGTACATAAAAACCTTCCATTCAGACTCCAATTCCTCAATTTATGGTTTCACCAAATCTGACTCCTCTATTTGTAATTTAAACCACAGTACCAGTCAAAAGTTTGGGGTCACCCAGAAATTTGATAGAAATTGAAAACATTATATTTATTTATTATTTATAAAATATAGCCAATGCATTACTAATGGGTCTAATGGCTACTGCTGCTTGAATTAACAATTTTTATATTTAATATTCATATATGGCTGCAAAGCCCCATTTTCAGCAGTGGTTTCTTTAGTTTCTTAATGGTAAACTCCCTTAGCTTATTCTTAATTAGCCATATGTTAATGCAAATTGGTTGTTTGAGAACCCTTTACTAGCTAGCACAGATGAAGTCCATTATTGTGTTAACTTGGGCTGTAAGGTACTGTCCTTCCTAAAATTCAGTTCTGGGTCATGTCAGTGTATCTATTTATTTATTTACTTACTAGCAGTCCCCTGTGGCTTCACCAGCATAGTAGTGAAACAGGACAAACTTTAAAAATCAATAAGCAGGTATTGCTAGCTAAGTGGAGGAAAGGTCCACTCCAAAATGTGGCAAGAGAGAGCAATTTGAACGGAGGCTGCCATGTAAGTGAGGAGGGCCCCGCCTGCCACTCCACTCCTGACGTCATGCTTCTACCTCTCCTCGGCCTGCAGCCTCCGTCTTGGATTAGCGCGAATATATCATTCCTGCAAGTGAACTATGATTCTTAGCATGATGAGAAAAGTCACAAAATCAACCAGAACATTCAAGCAAATTCCAGGAAAAAAACTCGATTTAAATCCGTTAAGTAGTTCTATCATTCGCTAGCTAAACGGAGATAAGGTATCCCCTCCAAGGCTAAAGCGTGAGTAACGCTCGCTGGGTGTCTCTCGGTTTCACACAAATAAATCAGCACTGCAAGTCAACTATGATACTTTGCACAATGAGTGAGGTCGCAAAATCAGCTGGAATCATGGAGCAAATTATAGAAAAAAACCCGATCCAAATCAGTTAAGAAGTTCTCTGGTGAAAAGCGGACAGGCATGCAAATAGGCAGACAGACAGACAGACATACGTTGAATTTTATTTTTATGTATAGAGATTTATTTATTAAAATGAAGGCTATTCCATGCGACAGACTGACAAGAAAGTGAAGATTTCATACAAAGGTGTCTATTACTGTCTTGAGAAAAGGTGAACTGGATCCAGCTTTTATAGAAAAAGAAGGGGAAGGCTCACATCAGCATTTGAAATGTACCTGTACTGATGACAAGAATGAAGATGGCTGGATGAAGATTCTGTTTTCAGTATGGTTAGCTAAACAAGAAAAAAAAAATACAAATAAAATATTGAATACCTTTAAAGAGACTAACATGTATGCACATATTGGTATCAATGGGCCTTTAATGCCTCCAAATACTGTAGCTTAATATATCTTTGAACATTAACTCATGTGTGGATAATGAAGATGTCAAATGTGTTATATATCTTTCAAATGTTATTACAACTATTTAATACAGTAATGGTGCACTGCATTATAACATTCAGTGAATACACTGGACTTGAGCATTCATAGTTTTCATACTTTTTCTTTATACATTTAGCTTTCGTTTGCTCAGAGGTTGATGCGCTTGCTGCCTTCTGAGCAGCTCTTCTTTTCTCCACCCTAGCGGGGTTAAAACTGATTAAGTCAGTGTTTGTGTTGCAATTACTTAGTATGTTTTCCTTTATTTTTCGTTTAAGCTGGTACTTAAGCCTTCAATCTGCCTCAAGAACTATGTAAGATATGAAGAGGTAAGGGAAGCGACGGTGAAGGTGATAGGGAATGAGAACTTCAGCTTTGAGACGCATGCTGGCCACTGCAGAGAGTTAATTCTACTGTACAATAAAATAAAAAATACAAAGAGGAGTAACCTTGGAGGTCAATCATCTCATCAAAAGCACATAGTAGATATCAGTAGTATACGTGTACCAAATTTCAGGTCAATAGTACAAACAATTTGCGAGCTACAAGTGATTTAAAATTCTGGACGGACAAACCGACAGCCACGGTAGCATACTATACAAGAAGATTATTTCAAGTTTAAAAACTAAATATGACATTAGGAAATCCGGATATCAAATCTTACAAACCAGATAAAGTATTTTTTGTCGACACTATTCTCTTACCTAAACTTATTTTTGTTTGATCTTATTGGCAAGCTAGTGGTAACCTTTATATTTGAAAAATAGTTTTCACCACAATAAAAACCTTCATTATTTTAATAACTAGCAAAATACCCGCGCTTCGCAGTGGTGAAGTACTGCCCTAAAATTTTTATTAAGAAGAAAATGAAACCTTTTTAAACTGAGGGAAAATATACCAATAATTATTTGTTAAGGATCTCTTTGAATACCACATTTTGAGTTCAGCCCTCTGGTTGTAATATGACCAAGCTGTGTGCTGAGCTTACTCTTAAGCATGCAATGTACAGTTGGCCATGTGAAAAGCAATCTTGTCTCAAATCTCACAGCTTGGATTGCTGCTGTAATAATCGGTTTGAGTTTCATGGTTTGTTTCAACTACGACAGTATTTGTAGGACTTGTGTTGAAGTGACATTCAGCATCTGTCAAGCGTTGTAAGTATACAACCAGTTTCATGATAACTTCACATCCAGCTTTTGAGAGTTTAAACATTCATAAACATCAAAGTGTCCACTACTGAAATTGTCACCTGTGAATCTAAGATGTTTAAGAGGCATTGGCGGTTGTCCAATGAAAGCAATAACTGAACAATTCAGCGGCAGCCATCAACTAACATGCAGATGCATAGGTGAAGGGCTTAAGCATTTCACTCTTATAGTGCTCCTGTGTAGTATAATTATCTCCTGTACCGTCATCAGTCCACACCTTGAACCTGACCCAGTCATTCAATACATAAGACACAATGTTCCTCCGGATATCAAGAGTGAGCCTGATATGGCCATGCAATATGTAACAAAGAGAATGGAAAAGGTAGGTGCCATCTCCGGGCATAGAAACCACTCGGTAAGTGACAGTTGTTTGATCGATGGTGATCACCTCTATAGACATGTTAATGGGGGTACGGTTGGAATGATAAAGGAAATGGGTAACTGAACAATGTAAAGTAAGTCTAAAATACCTACACAATAACTATAATCGTAATAAATGAACAATAAAACAGCGGAGAAGCCGTGGTTTAAATAAAAAGGCTGTAGTTATCAGCAGAGAGACATGAATCCCGTGGCGAAGCAAGGAAGGGAATATAGAGACTGGAGCGACGGACGGCCTTAAATAGGAAGGCAGCCAAGAACGTGGGAGGCGTTGGGATGGGGGACCCAACGCCGCCTCACACGGTGACCGAACTTCAGGCTATGGACGTATATATGTACGTAAGTAGGATTCAGTTAGCATTGGGAACCCGCGTACCAAATTTCTTGAAGATGGGCCCATAAGTGACAAAGACTGTTGAAAAGTTCAATATGGCAGCCGACAGTGGCATCATACCACCGAAATAAGTACCAAATTTCAGCCTTCTACCTACATGGGAAGTTGGAGAATTAGTGACGTTGGAAAATTCAATATATGGCTGACAGTGGCATCATACCACTGAAAAAAGTACGTACATTGGTTTCGGTTAGCAAAGGGAAGCCGCCTACCAAATTTCGTGAAGATGGGGCCATGAATAAGAAAGTACAACATGGCGGACGTTGTTGACCGTTACGCATAGAATTTCGAAATGAAACCTGCTTAACTTTTGTAAGTAAGCTGTAAGGAATGAGCCTGCCAAATTTCAGCCTTCTACCTACACGGGAAGTTGGAGAATTAGTGACATTTGGAAAATTCAATATGGCGGCCGACAGTGGCGTCATACCACCGAAATAAGTATGTACATCGGTTTTGGTTAGCGCAGGGAAGCCACCTACCAAATTTCGTGAAGATGGGGCCATAAATAAGAAAGTTCAACATGGCGGACGTTGTCGACCGTTCTGTTTAGAATTTCGAAATGAAACCTGCTTAACTTTTGTAAGTAAGCTGTAAGAAATGAGCCTGCCAAATTTCAGCCTTCTACCTACACGAGAAGTTGGAAAATTAGTGACATTTGGAAAATTCAATATGGCGGCCAACAGTGGCGTCATACCATCAAAATAAGTACGTACATCGGTTTCGGTTAGTGCAGGGAAGCCGCCTACCAAATTTTGTGAAGATGGGGCCATAAATAAGAAAGTTCAACATGGCGGACGTTGTCGACCGATCTGTGTAGAATTTCGAAATGAAACCTGCTTAACTTTTTGTAAGTAAGCTGTAAGGAATAAGCCTGCCAAATTTCAGCCTTCTACCTACACGGGAAGTTGGAGAATTAGTGACATTTGGAAAATTCAATATGGCGGCCGACAGTGGCGTCATACCACCGAAATAAGTACGTACATCGGTTTTGGTTAGCGCAGGGAAGCCACCTACCAAATTTCGTGAAGATGGGGCCATAAATAAGAAAGTTCAACATGGCGGACGTTGTCGACCGTTCTGTGTAGAATTTCGAAATGAAACCTGCTTAACTTTTGTAAGTAAGCTGTAAGAAATGAGCCTGCCAAATTTCAGCCTTCTACCTACACGGGAAGTTGGAGAATTAGTGATGAGTCAATCTGTCAGTCAGTGAGGGCTTTGCCTTTTATTAGTATAGATTTAGTTAATCAATACAGAATATTAAATTTAAAATTTAAGGTAAATGTTATAAATAATGGCATCTTGATAGTAATGGTATTCTGCTACACCTATTGCATGAAATGTAACATCCAGCTGCATCTTTAACTAGATATGCAGCAAAGGGGAAAAAAACACAAAAAAAACTTTAAAACAAAATTAAAAAACAAAAAATTCATTTATAGATTGCCATTAATCCTTTTTTTGGGAGCTGGAGCTCCTCAGTGACATAAGGTTCAATATAGCATCAATAATTAAACAGTGCACTAATCAGAGTTTTTTTGTTTTTATATTTACTGGTCTTATGAAACAAAAATTTGCAATTTAATATTTGCTATTCAAGACACTTTAATACCTACTATTGATAAGAACATGATCACAAGTGCAATTTTAACCAAATGATCAGCGTGGAAAAACACAGCAAGGAAACAATATTTTATTTGATAAATAACTAATAGAAAACAGTATTTACATTCATGCCAAGAAGGATTCACTAACCTACATTTCATCATGACAACACATTTAATTAAAAAGGAACTGAAAAAATTACTCTTTTCAACAAATGGAAATATCAAGGTCTATTAAGCATACTTCAGATTGTGCATGTTTTCAAATTTCAAACTAACAGTATTGTATTTTAAAATATGCATATCAGCAATTCACATTTTCATACAAAGAAAAAATAGATCCTAAAATGGCTTTGCACACAGTGGTGAGACTGAAAGCTTCAGCAATTCCAGAAGTGGCATATTTTTAAAACAAGAATTGCAGTATTTCCAAGTTCACAAGTTTAACTGAAGCAAGAGCATACATAAGCACTTTACAACAACTGTGTTCAGTGTAAAGTGTGAGCAAGCTTGGCTCCAATGAAACTCAGCAAAAAAGGAAATGAAGAAAAAAGGAAACGTGCACTTTCAAAAAAGTTTTTTCCAATTCAGGATTACAGGAAGGCAAAGCCTATCCCAGCCATGCTATGGTGGGGTTAGGCTATAAACCACATTGGATTGGATGTTGGACTTTCACAGAACTCACCCACATACAGACCCACATCCATATAGGATGTGGGAATAAGACCAGAGGAAACCAAATGCAAACACAGGAAAAACATGCAAATTCCACATGGATTACAACAGAACACAGGGATCAAAATCAAGAATACAGGATCAGTAAGATAGTAGTTCTAACCAATGCAGCACAGTTGGTATTGATAACCAAATGTAATTAACATTTTATGCTTAGAAATTATGAAGGTTTTGATAATTTTATATGAAAATGTAAATAAACTATTGCTAGCTGTGTGTATCGTGCATATCCCATACCTTACATGTGAATATATTCCATAAGTTCATTTTTTTTTAATATAAAACATCCAAGCCTCAATTATTGACTCGTCCAACAGCCTTTTTGTTACACTTTTAAGTTTACATCCTTGTAAGTGCCTTGAGTATAAAACTTAAGGTGGAGCTGTATTTATTCATGTATGTCAAAAGAATCTGGTTTTATGTAGATTTTAATCCATTTTTTTTTATATATTCTTGTGTTTACATTGGAGAAAAAAAAGCAGATCAAATCAAAAACTCTCAGTTTTAATAATGAGGACACCAAGTCTTATATATTTTCATATTGTTAAAACAGTGAATACAAAAAGTAGTAGTATGTTAATATTTCACAAAAATACAATACAAACTTTGAATATTTATTTTTATACATGAAGTGAAATGTAATACATACATCTTAAATTAATGTTTTTGTAATAGAAGAGTTATAGAACAAAAATCAAATACAGTAGTGCCTTGGTTTGTGACCATAATTCACTTTTATTTCCCTGAATATGTGTTTGTCTTTTGTGTTTTGTTTAAGAGCTGCAGCACAGCGGCAAGTGGAAAGATGTAAACTATTTCTAAACTATCAGAACGTGCAGTAGTATGGGAGAGCGAGGACAAGCTTTCTGTTGATAAAAGCAGTTATTGCTGGAGAACAAGATCGATTGATCTAGCAGTGGTTCTCAATCTTCCTCCAGGGTAACCACTGTGGCTACAAGTTATTGTTCCAACCAACTTCTGTTTTTAATTGGACTACTAGCTTACTGAAGCAAAGTATTATTACCCAGTTTCTATGTTTTGAGTCAATGTAAAAATTAAGAAACCAAGTTTGGTATTTTTTTTATTAAAATGTACTAGCAGTTGTATGTAGTTTTTACTTTTAATAATATTTTCATTGTTTGTTCCAGGTTTTCTGGTTATTTAATCCATTATTTACTAATTATTGGGTCTGACACTGAAGTAGTTGCAGCCTTTTAGCATTCAGGGTTTTGTCCCATGTATCTGCTCTGCTTCTTTTTAATTAACATTATTAGGATACAACGAAAGAAGCAAACTACACAAAGACAGGTCAAAATAACAGAAAAATAAGTTAAGCATTTAAAGATATTAAAAAAAAAACAAAAATACTTATTTGATAAATGTAAAAATCATACAATTATTTTTTTCTGAATGTAGAAGAAGAGAAAAAGACCAACTAATACATGAGATCAGTTATTATCACTGATTGTGAATCTGTTTAGAACAAAAGCCTGCAGACACAGAAATTCCCCGGGAATGAGTCTGAGAACCTGGAAGGTGGTGGCTAAGCAATTGAATGTCATATAGGAGATGCAAGTTTACTCCCATGGGCCATTTTATTCAACAGATCTATTCATACACGTGTTCAGCACAGAGCTTAGTGCACAGCAAATTCAGGTTTTTGCTTTCTGGAAGTTTCTAGATTTTTCTTGTTTGAATATTTTTAATCTGTGTTTGGCTGAATGCACATGTGTAAGACTGGCGGATACATATGGCTAGCTGCACATTCTAAACTTGTCAATATGCTTGCAGTACTTCAGCAAGGGGTTTTGTGTCAACAGTTGTTAAATCCAACAGCACAAAATAAGGCTGTGGAGAAAGGGAGGCATTTTCTACCAAAAATAGCGGGGGGGGCGGGTGTCTCAATTATAAAATAACTATATGCTCTGTTTTATGCAACATTTCAAGAATTTAGCAGAATGAAACAGACCATCCAATAAAATCAAATCCTGCAGCAAGGATTTTAAAGGGAAAACAAATAAGTGGGCGCAGTTTAACTTTCTTGTCCCAATCCACTGCACGCTAAAGTTATATGCCAGCATGCATTTATAAGTGCTTTAAGTACAATCCAAATAGGAAAGGAAAATGGACATAATTTATAGAAACACTGAAATCTGAGGGCTACGCAGGATATATTATTCAATTCTGCTCCAGTACAGATTCTAAATAATTCTCATTTTCCCCACAAAGTATCAAACTCAGTCCCACATGCTTCCCACACTCATACACTAAAGTTTTGTTCTTTGCACATATTGATAAATTCAACTAAATCACAGTCCTGTCTACTGTTGAACATGATTTTACAGGATACACTATATGGATTACAGTGAAGACTTTGTTCCCCTCCAGCATAGAGACAAGCAACGTTTCTCCCCGTGGATTAAAATACATCCCACACTGCTAAACATTAAAGAAGGTACCAAAAATCCAACAATTCTTCAAAGGAATAAAAGTTTTCTATCTAAAATCACTGAAAATACAGTAGTCCTAATGTGCAATAAAGAAGTGTTAAAATTTCATGTTAAGTCTATCAAACTTAAAACTATTAGCTCAAAAAGGATTCCTACTATCTTGCAAAGAACAAAAGAACACAGGTCTCATAAAAAGCATATTATAGAAGGTCCTAATAAAATGAGGATTACTAACTTTCTGCACCAAATTTTATTTTACTAATGTTTGCAAATTTTCAATTACATTAAAAAAAAAGTTACAAATTATGTCTTTATCATTTGTATTTATTGAATGGGAGTTTATCTCATTACCATACCTGCATGTAAACAACAGTAGTACTGTTCATAATCAAATCCTACATTGTCACACAAGGTGCAACCCACTTTTGGTTTAACAGAGTATAGCCTTTTAAAAAAAAAATGCATACACACACACACGCACATAAAAATGTGTATATATATATATATATATATATATATATATATATATATATATATATATATATTTATTATTACAGACACACACACCATTACATAGTAGATAGATTACATACGTGTGTATATGTATACATATATATCGACATACACACATATTCAATTCCACAAAACATGTCTGAAATGTTGCATAGATAAAAATATGCATATAAGTAGTTCATTGCATTCTCCCTTTTTCATATATTACAGTATAAACATTTTTTGTTCTGGAAGTAATTTGGAATTTTGGCATAGGTAGATAGCAACTGCACCGACTGACAAATAAATAAATGCATTTAATTCAAAGCATGTGCATGTCAGCAAACCCTTTTCCAATCCAATTAAATAACAGAAATGAAGACCCAGACTCATTGGTTTCAAAGGAAAATGTGTGCTATCATATCCAAGAGATATAGTCCGGTGTAACTGAGAACAAGAAACTTCATCGAGCATAAAACTATCAGCAAGTGAGTAGGTTTTCGAGTTGTGTTTTTTTAAAAGAATGGAGATGCAAACAGAAGAAGTGAGATCTTGCCTCTCATTGACACTGTGAATTAACACTACCATATTCGTTAAAGCTTTTAATTATATTTTTATATTTTTGCATTTATAAATCCATTATTGATTTCCACATAACTTGAAATAAATAATAGTGAATAAAACGTATCTTTAACCTTATGGACCACGTTAAATCTCGACAGGAAGTTGCTAGTAAATTCATCAAAAACGTAGCGCAAGCACCCAACCAATACTTTAATCCTTCGACCTATTGTATCATTGATATTTAATCGTAGAATGCCCGCAGGAACCAAAATTACCTTTAGATTAAGCAAACTACGATTACATTTTGAACTCAAAATATAGTGATGTCAAATATATTTACCTTATAATGAATTAAACGTTAATCTACCAGTGCCAAATATTTATATATACTCACATATTCATAATCATTTCCTTAAAAAAAGTTTAAGCAAAAATAAAATTACTTAAAATAATTTCAATATTTAACAACACACTGTCTACAATGTTTGAAAATGTTTCATACAGAGAATACTGTTTTTCATCATGTAAGTCACCTGCTTATACAGCATGCTGTGTGACATGTGTTTGCGACACATGGCAAAAAATGTTGACAATCCCCAAACACGACACATTTACTAGCACAAGTTCGACAACGTCGTAATACGAATCATTCGTTAAACGTAGCAATTAAAATGCTTCAGAAGTCGTAACCTTTGTGCTGTAAACAAATACATTTAGGCGCAATCAAATGCAAAATGGACGATCACGTTCAGTGGTTTCAACGTCCGGATAAACACTTTTTTTTAAAAAAACGTACCGCCTTGCCAAAAGGAAACAAGCTTTGGATATAGGCCATGCACTTCATAGTTTTATGTAGTGCATGCCTCATTCGACTTCTAAATATCATTTTGGCGTCCAATATTCTCATTTTTGTCAGTGATCACAAACCTAAATGTTCAATTGTAAAACCACAGAAACACAAGATAAAATGTAAAAATTCCAAGATGAGCAAATTTTCAGCAATGACCGGGGTTTCCACTGCACTGTATACCACAACAGACACTGTAATCTACAAAGAGTTTCCCGGCTGTGTAAAATTAACGTCCTATCTCTGGCTACAGCCACTTACCTGTCAAGGCGATTCTTCTTGCGATGTCAAGCCTACGTTGGCACCGGCTTAAAACAGGCGGCGATGAGGAAGAAGGAGAAGAATAGAACAGAGGCTTCTTGCTTACAGATACTGGAATTTTTTTGCCAAACAATTTAGTCCAATTATATTATAACAAATCCTGAAATTACATCATCCTATGTATTATCCGTAGTACATTTCTCTTGCTTTTCTTCTTTATTTAGTTCATTACTTTAGTATTGCTTTCTGCTTAAAGCCGAATCCATCCGTCTCAAGATAGCTAGGCTGCAGAGCGCCAAACGTGTTGACCTATCAGTGTTAGGGACACTGAGCTTACGCAGATCCCGAAGTCGCAAAGAGCCGGGGATTCTACCAATCAGAGCTCGCGTTTTGTTCGTGTCGTAGAATAAGGACATGTGAGGAAGAATTCTTTGTTCTCAGGTGGACGGGTTTGTACTTTTTAAAGTTGTGGTAAATGGCTTCCAGTATTTTAATATACTAGCACATAATGTACCCTTATAACTATGCATAAAGTCATTTTGTGTATGCGTTGGAGTTGAAACGAAGGAGAGATTAAATCAACTGTAAACCTACAAGCATTTAGAAAGTTTACATCGATATAACCATGCATTTAATGATTTGATACAAAATAGGGGGAACAATGTTTAACATTTGCGCGATCCTACATTCAAATATAAAACTAGCTGAAATGCATTCTTTCTATTTTCTATTTTTATTACACTGGCTGTGGTAATAAGTTGGGCAGTTACAAGAGTTAACAACCGCCAGCAGCTTTTGGCGAATCTGCAACCGTTAACAGACCATTTGTATGCTACACACCTTCCACCATGTCCTTGGTTTGCTCTCAGTGACCAGTATTTTGTGTTCTTTCTCCTGGTGGGTACGTAACATGTTGTTGGGTCAGTTATGTTTACCGCACTTGTGTATGTATATTCAAATATAGAACAACTTTTCAAGTAAAATTGTTTGAGACTGGTAAAAGGTAAACTGTTAAGGACATGAATGTTTAAATAATGTGACCTCCCCAATCTACGGATGGATCGAATTAGAAATTCTTAAACTTAGATGTATGTGTTTTAACCATATTTTAACCATATTTTATTACCTGCAACCTCTAAATGGATTAAAGGGGTTTATTAAATGGGTGAATGTGTAATACAATTTATGAACACTGTATCAGATTATGTAAATGGATAAATTAACTGGATCTAATTTTATTTTTTATTCTATATTGGTATGAATACTCTTGTTTTAAAAGACAAGTGAAATTTTCCTAGCCTTTATCATAGGTAACTGTAAAATAACCGGACCTTTATGGCATATGGGGCTACTCAAAATATTTCCCAAGTAATAAGTGATAATATTAGAAGTGAAATGTGTCATCGCTGATAGGATACATTTAAAAGACATTTCTAAATAAAAACAGAGTACACAAATTACACCAGACGTTTACTAAGACAATGAGGAAATTTTACAATGGCTAGCAAGCTATGTGTAGAGTACAGGATATTTACAGACTATCACTGGTTATAAATCAAATAAAACTACAGTATCAGTGATGATTATGATTATACAAATCAGTCAAACTCAGTTAGGTATATCTGACTTAATGTCCAAATGCATGGGTCATATTTAAAAATGTATTTATTAGGGCAAATAATTTATTTTAACTGGAGTTCAGAGCATACTTCATTTCAAGAAAATGTATTTTAAGATAAAGTCCATGGACCACACCAAGTCAGCTGTAAAACTCGAAAAAAAGAATGAACAAACCATTGTGTCACACATTTCACATAATTTATGGATGGTAACACTTGCACTATGTGACAACAGTCATTCATTTTTCCAATCCCCAAAGTAACAGAACAAAGTGAATGAATGATCTTTATCCTTTCGCTTTAACCTCTGCTCCAGTTACATTTCTGGAGAAGCATATGAGAAAAAATAAAGGCTTACATGTGGCATGGACAGTGAGCATTTAATATTAATTTACAGCATAAAAGAATTTGTTCAAATCCCGGCTTCTTCATTATCTGTGTGATTCCTGCATATTCTCACAGTATATGTGTACATTACTTTGCAAATGTGTTAGGCCTCCCAAGAAAAGTATTTTTAATGCTTGTGAAAATGATGTATAATATAAGAATAAGGACAAATTAACATTGGTGCATTAAAAAAGTATTAAGATTGTCTTGCATTGTTAAAATAAGTGAGCATTTATGGTCTCTTAAAAATGTAAAGCCGGTGAAGTTCACATTGGTACACTTCTGCATGCAATCATTTAAGTAACCCTATGATAAATTATTTCAGGTTTTTTACACAATTTTTGAAAAATTTGTGAAAATTTCTTCTTGCCATACCCACCAAACAACAACGCACATAGACAGGCATTGATGCATTTCTTGTATGTCTTCTTCTAACATACTGACATTTTTGAGGAACAAAGATTTCAAATTTGGATTTATCATTTAATGAGACATTTTGTCATTAAATGTAATTTCATCTTTCATATACAACATCCTCTGTTTGTTGCCTTTTTACAAGAATTTCTTAGCTGCAAAACATACCACAAGACCATATATTTTAAGAATTCATTGTGTGGCTGCAGCATATAGTTTGGTGCCAAATACTGAGGTAGCACTTCATTGGATTACTTTCTGTCTTTTTAAGGAAGTGACCTTTAAGTACCCTTCATCAGATGTAAAGTGCATTTTGTGTCTTCTAGTGCTTTTTTTTCCCGTTAGATTTCCCATTTCATATTTTTTAATGACTAGCTTTGCTCACCTGCCCCTGGGTTTGGTTTACCGCATATACAATTTAAAGAAATTGTTATTTTCATGGGAATTGTTACATAAGCATTATTTTCACTTTTACTTTAAAACTTTTGTCAAAACAATACTTGCCCTTTATTTCCGGCCTCGGGCGTGGTTAAATCTCTTTCTCGCAGGATGTATAACACTGCTCGTGTTGTGAAGTGGAGGCTGAACTAAGGAGATGCCGTCAGATCAACTGCTGTCTTTCTACTGCTGCTGGCGAGCTGCGTGTTCTGATTCTCCTGCTGCGCGTAGATCATTTAAAAGCCTGTACAGGAGCTGTTCTTTTGCCACTTCGTGTCTCTGCTGCTCGCATTGTGAAGCAAGGGGGGGAGGGCAAGTTTTTGAACGCACGCGAAGGAGAAGCGGTCGGAACACCTGCTGGCGAGCTGTGTGTTCTGCTTGTTGCTTGTCGTTTTTTTAAGAGCTGGGAGTACATGAAGTGTGTCTGCCAAAAGCATTCGAACAACTGTTAGGTTAGATGTCCATGAACCTGTTTTAAATGTCGTCTCACTGCTTTGTCTCGCGTAACGTTAAAGTGTCTCTCACCGGACATCAAATTGTCTTCTGAGAAGATTACGCCTTGTCTCCCTAGTCTCCCTCCCAAGATTTTTTTTTATAATAGAGAGATAGTTTGAACACCACATCTTGAAAGTCCATTTTATTGAGCTGTTACTTGCTGATGAATAACTACAGTATGATTTTATGACTGTCAAAGTATGTTAGCAAAGGCATGTTACCATCCAATGTGCACATTTATTTGTCAGATTAGAATATGTTTACATTAGAAAATTAGAACAATCTAGACGAGAACAGGCCATTCAGCCCAACAAAGCTCGCCAGTCCTATCCACTTGTTTCCTCCAAGAAAACATCAAGTCGAGTTTTGAAAGTCCCTAACGTCTTACTGTCTACCACACTACTTGGTAGCTTATTCCAAGTGTCTATCGTTCTTTGTGTAAAGAAAAACTTCCTAATGTTTGTGCGAAATTTACCCTTAACAAGTTTCCAACTGTGTCCCCGTGTTCTTGATGAACTCATTTTAAAATACAAGTCTCGATCCACTGTACTAATTCCCTTCATAATTTTAAACACTTCAATCATGTCGCCTCTTAATCTTCTTTTGCTTAAACTGTAAAGGCTCAGCTCTCTTAATCTTTCCTCATAATTCAACCCATGTAGACCTGGAATCAGCCTAGTCGCTCTTCTCTAGACCTTTTCTAGTGCTGCTATGTCCTTTTTGTAGCCTGGAGACCAAAACTGCACACAGTACTCAAGATGAGGCCTCACCAGTGCATTATAAAGGTTGAGCATAACCTCCTTGGACTTGTACTCCACAGATCGTGCTATATAACCTAACATTCTGTTAGCCTTCTTAATGGCTTCTGAACACTGTTGGGAAGTTGATAGCTTGGAGTCCACTATGACTCCTAAATCCTTCTCATAAGGTGTACTCTCGATTTTCCGACCGCCCATTGTGTATTCAAACCTAATATTTTTACTTCCTATGTGTAATACTTTACATTTACTGACATTAAATTTCATTTGCCACAAATCTGCCCAAGCCTGTATGCTATCCAAGTCCTTCTGTAATGATATAACGGATTCCAAATTATCTGCTAAAAAACTGAGAAACTGAGAAAATTAACATTTGAAAAATCGGTAATGTAATAAATCAGCAAGAAAACTTACTTACTTGTTGGCGGCTTAGTGAATCCACGCCCCTTCCGGCGTGCTTTCCATGGGTGTCTTGCCTTAGTGAATTATATATAGATAGCAATGCTTTAAATGCAAGACAATTCCATTAAATGCATAAAAAAGTTAGTCATGTGACTTTAATGATAAATGCTCATGCCATAAAAGCCTAAACTAAATTGAACACTCTGAAATTTGCAGGTTACTTGGTTAAGTAAGCTTCACTAACATATTTTTCTGAAGAAAGGAAACTTCTTTAGAGTGTATAGCAATATTCTTGAGATGTTCCATATTTAAACTTTCTTATTCTGTGATGTTTTCTTTTTGCTAATAATTGACTAACTTTTTGAGTTTCCTATGTCTTTGCATATCCTTCATATTTCCCTTCCTCCACCCCCTGACCTTAAGAGCACTCAATATACTCTCCTCCCACCTGAGCCTCTGTTTTCACCTAAAAATCTCCCTGTGACAGACCATCCTTAGATTCTCAATAACCTGCCTTTTGTTTTTCTTAATCACATGCCAATTCATCTCAATTCAGCTTCTCAAATTTCTTCACTAACCTTTGCCACTCCTGCCATTTTCCTAATGTCTTGCAACATCCTCATTGCTCAGTCTTACTTTCTGTGAGAGACCCTAGCCCATCTTAACATTCTCATTTCAGTTTTTACCATTTCTCTTCCTCTCTTTTCCTAATTGCCACTGTCTCTGCACCGTACATTAGCATGGGCCTCATTACTGTTGAATAGATCTTTACTTTTATTCTATTTGACATCTTTTTATCACATGCTTCCCATGACTCCTCCAATCACTAGCCCTTTCTGCCTTTATTCTCTTATCTGTTTCCACTTAAACATTACAGTGTAGTGATGGAGACACTCTGTTGTAAAAAAGACAAATGTCATGAAAATAATCACTGAGCATCATTTGTAAAGAGTAGGGTGTATCCTAATGTCCATGGTAAATTGTTCACCTTAGCTTAGTCATTCTGGCCCCCTAATAAACCTCTGCCCCTAACTGGCTATCTCTAACCCCTTCACCACCTAGCAACTGATGTGTGGTGAATGCTAAAATGGCCGCCGTTGCATCATCTAGGTCAGAGGTCACTAACAGGCGGACCGCCTGTATGCACGTTAAGCCATTTCACGTGATACCACTCAACCAATCAAGTCTGTAAATTCTAGGTGATGAACATTGCTTTACTTTAATTCACAGCACAGACAGATGAGAGAGTTAGAGGCAAGGAAGAGAGACGGTAGAAAGAAAAAGAAAAATAGCAATACATGTAGAAAAAACAAAGGGGAAAAAAGCCGAAGAAAGTGAGAGATACAGACGACTGCGCTGGAAAAAGAAAAGAGGGGTGAGACAGAGAAAGGGACATAAAAATAAGGAGCAAATGGCGCTCTTCAATAAAAGGAAAGTGGATAACAAAAATAGAGCATTTAATCCGGAATGGACAAACTTATTTCTGTTCATACTTTCCACTGGGAGCACTAAACCAGTGTGTCTCATATGTTCAGAAACCATGGCACATTTTGAAAGTGCCAATGTGAAGCAACATTATGAGACAAAACATAAAGGTTTCGAACAAACATACCCACTCAAACCCAAAGTGAGATCACAGAAAATAATTTGTCTCAGAGCCCAATATTACCAGTCCACCAGGATCCTGAGCCACACATTCACTGTCCAACAACATGCTTATGACTGTTCCCTCAGAGCTGCTTGAATTTTGGGTCAACACAAAAAGCCATTTACTGATGGAGGGGTTGTCAAAGAATGTATGAGTGCAGTAGCTGAAACACTACTTGAGGGAAAACAAAAACAAGAGCAGTGTGATAAAATAAAGCAAATACCCAGGTCAGCATCATCTGTCACAAAGAAAAGTGAAATATTGACTCAGGACGTGCTAACCCACCTTGATGAAGCAATGCATAAGGCACCATGTGTAGGTTTAGCTGTGGATGAATCCACTGACATATGTGACAATGCTCAGCTGTTAGTGTATGTCAGGTTTTTCAACACTGACCAGTAAGCATTCTGTGAAGACCTGTTAGGTGTCACGCCCCTTCAAACCAGTACAAGAGGAGAAGACATCTACATGGCCATTAAGAAGATGTTGGCAAAGAGAGGAATAGAGCCAAAAAAGGTGGTTTCAATAACCACAGATGGAGCCCCTGCTATGATAGGGAGAGAGAAAGGAGCTGTAGCAAGACTGAACGAAAACAATCCTGAGCTCATAGCTTACCATTGCATCATTCATCAATCTGTCCTCTGCACCTCCCTGTCAGATGAGCATGCTGGGGTGACGAATACAATGATGGAAATGATCAATTTTCTCAGAGCATCCTCTTCCTACCAGCATCACATGCTTAGAGAATCCCTTAGGGAAGTTGATGCCAATGCTGATGACCTTTTGCTACACAACAATGTGAGATAGCTCAGCAAAGGCAGGGTGTTAGCGCACTTTTGGTCCATAAGGAGGGAAGTAGCAACTTTTTTGGCAGAGCTAAGAAGTCAGAAGGCATCACAGTTTTCTTTCTTTTTAGAAAATGATAAACAGATGGACAATGTGGCCTTTTTGGTTGATATCACTTCACATCTGAAGGAACTGAATTTGAGGCTACAGGGCAAAGACAATTCAGTTTGTGAACTGATGATGGCTGTCTGCTGAATTCAGAGGAAACTTGAGATGTTCAAGGAAGACTTGCAGAGACTGTGAACACTTCCCAGCAGTGCAGGAACAGGTTCAGGGACAGCAAGATGTGTCTTCTTTTGTTGACTTTATTAATAAGTTGATTGTAAACTTCAGCATCCATTTTGACACCTTCAGCTTTGGACAGCAGCTCACCATGTTCATTCAGAGCCCATTTCTCATCACAGATGTCAGGGGGTTCTCAAAGGAAGTCACACAGCGCTTAAAATGGGTAAATGCTGGGCCTGTTCAGATGCATCTGGTTGATTTCCAAGCAGATGTGGCCCTGAAAGAGCAGTGTGGAAGAACTGACCCTTCCACTTTCTGGCTCCAAATAGTCCTGCGACAGCTTTCCCAAGTCTGAGGAAAGTAGCCTTGTACATCTTGACCACGTTTGGCTCCACACACAACTGCAAGGCATTTTTCTCCACAATGAACATAATCAAAACTAAATATTGTTCCAGGCTCACCAATGAACACCTCCACATGTCTATTAGAATGGCTCTGACTCCATTAAAGCCCAGGTTTAAAATCCTGGCAGGACAAGCTACAGCTCAATTCTCTAATTGAGCAAAAAAGTGGGGCGATGAATATAAGAGGAAGAAAGTGAGCATTTAAAACTGTTTAATTGTTAAGATGTGTTGAGATTTATTATCTGTAAAATTGGCTGAGACTGTTGAGTCAAGATGTGAAACAGAAAAGGGGAAATTCAAGCTTTTTCTCCATTTATTTTATTTTTCTGAAGTTAAGCACTTTATTTAAACATGCATAATTTTCACATTTTATTTATTTTGTCTTATTTTGAAATGCAGCCTTACTTTTATTTAGTAAATTTAAGAACATTATATACTGTGACGGAACATTATACATATCTGCAGTCATACATACATGTTCAGTTCTGTGTTACGTGACAATAAATATTGTCAAAAAGTTTTGGAATTGTACTGAACTCATTTGATTTGAAAGTCTGGTATTGATTACATGTAAATGCTGATACAACTACTAGGCTACATAAATATATATGATACTAAATAGTTAGACAACATGATCTTCCGGACCATTGCTTCAAGAAATTTTCTCTAATTGGACCACTTTAGATTTTAGTTGAATACCCCTAATCTAGGTGGATGGTACACATTAGTGGTGGTTGAAGTGGCTCCCCAATCACTATGTAAAAGCACTTCAAATAGCAAGAAAAGCTCTATATAAATGTAAATAATTAATTATTAATTAAGTTATATAACATTGTGAGTTTAACTGAATTGTAGACACAGACACAATTTTATTCAGTCTCAGATCTTAACTGCCTGGCTTTAGGGACCAACAGAAATCATACTTAAAGATCATAAAGTCAAGATCCATGTCTGTGTCTTATGGTTGCAAACACAACAGAAATTTGTCTTTAATTGATGGTAAAATTACACTGACTTTTTTATTAACAGACAGTTAAATTTCAATGGCAAAGTCTGTCCGAACTTTTAAAGGAGATTCAGTGCATTAAAAGTGCAGATTGTTTTACACAATTAAACAGCAAGCAGAAGTACAGCAATAAAAAAAAATAAAAAAACAGGAAAGGATTTAATTATTTCTGTTTGCATTAGCAACCATGTATATTGAGCACAGGTTCAATGTTGCTTTCCAATGTTTCTTTTTAAATGTTTTACCCTTTTCTGCCAACTAAAAAAAGATCTCGATCAAAGCAGTCTGATGGACCATCTGTAGTGGCAGAAGTCAGTGGAAATGGCAATCGGCTCATCTTCCTTTACAATACAATTCAGGCCCAGGGATGTGGATTCACCTTCAAAAGTCAATGCAAATGCTGTTATTGACATTGAAAGTTGATTCCCAGATATGAATTGTTGTCTCTGTTTTATAAACAACTAGACAAAATTAACTGAAAAAAGTCACACTTCTGAACGCTTATATTCTTTCCTTATACATAGGTTTATTTCATTATTTCTCACACATATTACCTGATGTTTGCTTTGGTGATAGAGAATATTGAGTTCACAAACAAGTGACAAGAACTGGACAGACATTGCAGGCATATATCCATCCATCTTCCTAACCCGCTTATCCAAGGCAGGATTGTGGGACAGATGAACACTATCCCAGCAAGCATCAGTTGCAAGGCAGGAACAGTCCTTCGACAGGGCTCCAGTTCATTGCATGGTCAACACACATACTGACACACACATCCTCACACTAGGGCCAGTTTGCCTATGTTTAATCAGGTTGATGTTTAGTACAAATATTTTACCATAGTCAGTGTGGTAGCTGAAAGCTGTTATTTCTTCCTAGCAGCACCAAGGTCTGCATGGAGTGGGTATATGTTCTCCCCATCTATTTATGGATTGGTTGTCATCATCTAAACATATCCTCAGCAAGATCAACTCATCATGCATTAAAAAATGTGATAATTAGTTTGTGGCACTTCAGTATGCTCTATTGCACACTCTGTCTTTTTCATTTTCTTTTTTTAAGCATTTTATTGAATTTATTAAAAGCAAATAACATTCCATACAAGCAAGTCAAATTTTGCAAAGCTAAGTTCACATCAGATCACCCTAACCCATGAGAAAGAGAGCTAGGCCAACAGAGTAAGACTTTAATAGTAGAAAAAATAAGTTAATAAATAAATAACAACAATTAAGGGAAGAGAATCCACTTCCTCAATTTAAATGCTTATTCTATTCTATTTTTCATTTTCTGAGTGTTTTTTTTTATTATGCATGGACATGATACACCACAGAAAGTGTGACATGCAAGTGGCTTAGATCTTTCAAAAATATAAGGTTATTATTATTAAGCCCAGATTTATTGTGGATATAAAGTGCAATGAATCTCTTACATGTGCTGTTTACCACAACAATGCCACTCAGCATGGATCTCCCTCCGCAGGCTATGTAAAATAAAAAAAACACAGAATGTAATTGATGAAAAGTAGGCATCATTTAGGAAAAATAAAATGCATAATTTTAGCACACATCTGTCTTATAAACCATGGCAGAATATAACTGCAAAAGAAACAAGAAGCAAAAGCAGGATAATAAAAAGAATATGACTTCGCTCACTATAAGCAGAGAAATGAGCAAGAAACATATGATTATTTTGAGAAAATAGTACCAATAATCTGTGATTAACTCTTATTATTCTAGTATATGTTTGATGTCAAAACATATCTCCAAAACACGACAGGCACATTTTCTTAAATCGAAACCCCTACTACTTCAAAATGTGTATGTTCTGTAGGTTTTAAGGCTTTTTTTCACAATGGGGACCCAGTACCCATAACTCCATTATAAAAATGCAAGAGATTGCCTAGTTTTTTTTTTTCAATTTCATAAAATATGCTGCACTTTAGAACACAATTTCATTTGGCAAATCAGTACAGTATTTGCTAATAATATTGAAGAAACAACTTCGACGTGAAAAATACAAAACTCATCCTGTAATTGATGACTCTAAATTAGCTTGATATGAGTGAGTGTGGATGTGTTCCTGCCTTGTGCTTAGTGACACCAAATGGGAACTCATTTAAAAAGCAATGGATGGATATATAAAAGCCAGTTTATGCAGTTTCTAACTGGAACAGAATGCTACATAAGCTTATCTAAATGCTTTTCAAATAATTCTGTTTACAACCAACAAATGGTTGAAAATGCCTATAAGGTTCATAACTAGAACTTGGAAGTATTGCTGCATAATAATTAAATTATTATTTTAAAATAGCATACCCTCATGCGAGTGTTTTTATGTTAATACTGTACAAAGGTATTTAGTGTTTTTATCTACATTATAGAAATTGCATATATTATTTGTATCTCTTATCGTCCCTTTCTGATCTTCTTTCCTGGTCTCAGAACTTCCTGGACTAAGCTAGACCTAGCTGGCCTCGGAGAGAAAGAGGTTGAGAATATTTCACAGCAATGGTGAGAGACACAGCATGAGACAATTGAGTGATTCTACTTAAGTTACAGACATTAGTATTTGCTGTACCAATACCGTATTGTAGTTGCCTTACGGCAGGTGGCTGGTTGGCTTAGTTTAGGACAATCAAACATTGAATTTGCCTTGTTGCAAAAGACAGTGGATACCTCATCCATTACCAGGAACATTTTCAAATACTTTTTTTTTTGTCTCCACTGTTTTCAATTATCTATAATTATTAGTTTAGCTTTCATAAATTGCCCCTTTAAGGGCAATCAAAATAAAGGATATAACATACATTCTTTTAATAGATTATCTCTGTGAATTGTGATTATATGTATCTAAACATTTTAATGTTACCATTTTCTATATGTAAATTTGTGTCAGTGCTCTATGTCTGTCTTCTGCGAAGAGTTATATGTGGAATATATTAAAGTTAATTAGATTATGGCAGTATAACCTAAAAAAAACAGAAAGTAAAAGGATACACTTTTTAGACATCTGAAACGAGCACATTAAGCACCCACTAGCTTTTTGATAATTTCTGAAGAGCTATATTCAAGGACATTTTATGATGATAAATAGACAAGTCTAGGAGCAGATGTACAAAGAGACTTAACTTTGACTGCAACAGGCTTGACACAGACCAACTTTATTTTTTCAATTATGAAACATACAGCACACAAAGATCAATTTAATTTGCATTTTTATTTTTTTTATTTGTTTTATGCATTTAATTACGATGAACAGAATACATATCAAGTACACATTGGATTTAACTCAGATTCAACCTCACCTGCCCAAGCCATCCAGGGAGTAATAAAATATGAAAGTCTGATGTGAAATAACCACTCATACATTTAAGGACATCTCATGTGTTAGCAAAGGTTAAGAAAGTTTTAATTAATTAATAGCAATATTAAGCAAAAAATGCCTGCCGTATTCTAGAGAAGGCTTAAGTGGTCCCTTGTAAATTAGCTTGATTATTCAAGTTTTAAAAAAAATTTAAGAAAAAAAGCTTTTTAAGACTTTGTTATAAAAAAATATAATTTTACATTTAACAATGGCCTACAAGGAGTTACACTTTACGCGCAGAATATATAACAGTTTGTCAACATTTTTATAGTACACTCAAGAGTCAAATTAAGCAACACCAACATTTATTTCTATAGAACATTGTCATACATAGGATGTAATGAAAGAATCAATTGAATTATGTAAGAATAATATTCACTAAATAACAAAAAAATCAGTATGAGCTTACATAAAATAGATACAGTATATAATTAGAAAGTTAGAGTCCTTAATATAGTAGCATGTCTCTAAAGATTAGTCTACAGAAAAAAAGATAACCCAAAAGAAATAAAATCTGCATCTATAATAAAGCCAAATTAAAAAAGTGGGTTTTTAGGAGTTTTTTTAAAAACATTCCATGGTGTTAGCCTGACATATCTGTTTTCGTAAATTATTCCAGATTTTGGTGCATAGCAGCAAAAGGCCACCCCACCACCACTTCTTTTATGCTAAACTCTTTTAATAATAAGTAGATCACTATTAGAAAATCTAAAGTTACAATTTGGAATACAGGGGAACAGACATTCCAAAATATAGTAAGAAGCAAGATTATTTTAAGATTTCAATACCATTAGTAGTATTTAAAAAGTAAATTCTAAAAGACATTGATAACCAATGCAATGATGCTAATGCTGGTGAGATATTTGCAAGTTTTCTTTTTTCTGGTTAAGATTCTTGCTGCTGCATTCTGAACGTATATTTGATTGATGTCTTTCTTAGGTATAGTAGTCCTGTTAGGAGTGCATTTCAGTAGACTAGTTGACTAATACAAAAGTGTGAATTAACTCCTCAGCATCTTGCCAAGTTATAAGAGGTCTAACATTTGAAATATTCCTTAGATGGAAAAATGGCAGTTCTAGTAAAATGGTTAATGCACAATTTTATAGTTTAGGTCACAGTCCATGGTTACACCTAAAATGTTTCCGTCCATCTTGACTTTAAATGCTAAGGGATCAAGTTTATTTCTAAGACCGTCACCGTTTACATTTTTGCCAACCACTAAGATTTCTATATTTTTTTTTTTTTTATTTATTTAGCTTAAGAAAATTACTACTCATCCATTCAAAAATACAAGATAGACATTGAATTAGAGAGACCAGAGCATCAGGGTCATTAGGTAAATAGATAAGTAAAGTTGAGTGTCATCTGCATAACTGGTAGTTCATCTTGTGTTTCAATATAATCTGGCCTAATCAAAGTATGTAGATGGAGAAAAGCAGCAGACTCGCAATAAATCCTTGTGGTACACCATATACAATATCATGGACGTTCAAACTACAATCGCCACAACTAGCAAAGAATTTTTTACCTGCTCAAGAGACCCACTCATAGTCTAATGCAGTTTATAAGAATTCTGTAGTTTATGCTGCACTGAGTGAGGTCTAGGAGAACAAGAGCAGATAAGTAGCCTACGTCTGCATTAACCCACAGGTCATTTATTATTTTAACCAGTGCAGATTCTGTACTATGATTCATTTTAAATCATGACTGAAACTTATAAGTAATGGAATGTTTGTTCAAGTAAACATTTAGATGATGAAAAACGTGGTTTTCTAGAATTTTACTTAAAGACAAGTTAGTATCGAAGCTCTGAACTGCACAATGAAAAAAAATATGGGCTAACCCTTATCACATATATACAAGGGGGGACCCAAAAATAACTGGAATTTTGTTGTTGTTAGGTTGGTACTTGTAGTACGTGGTTGGGCCGCTAGGGCAATCTAGTTACACTCCTCACAAGTCAGTCTGCCAAGTGCCATCAATCTGGAAGGTTGTGCTTGTGTTCAGTGAATTTTGTAAAAGTAGTTTTGTGCAAGCGTCGTTTTTTTACGATGGCCGATTATCGTGAGCAACACGTGGCAGTGACATTTTGTTTTCTTCTTGAAAAAAGTGTTGCAGAAACTATTGTTATTGAAACGGTATGAACCCCATCCATAACAAAGACCTATGTGAATCATGCTCCAGCTACTGTTGAAAACCCTTTCACTGTTATAAAGCTACTTAATAATAATAATAATAACAAAATATATCAAAATATAATTAAACAAATTACTCAAATGTATAGCTTTTTGGAATTAAGATATCAGCTTAGGACCATACAACATTTCTACAAGCAAATTCATTATAAAAACGCGAGCATTCAAATCACTGAAACGGAATTAAAAAGCACTTTCCGCAAAGAGCAAAAATGCAAATCTCTTAAACTTTGCATTCTAAAGCATTTATTTTCTGAGTTTGCATACCGTGATGCAAAGGTGTCCAGGTAAAATATGAAGGCAACCCTAAACCAAACGGTACTCCAAACCCTAACCGCTTCACTTGTGTGGAAATAACATACAGTCACTTGGGTGCAGGACACAATCATAGTATATGAAAACAAGTCTTTAGGATGGTTTGAGGATCAACAATTCTGAGATAATAAATTTAAAAGGTGCCTGCAACATAGCTCTGCATGGTGTACACACCGTGAAAAAACATGCTGAACGCTGTACGTTACTTTCTACAAGCTATACAAATTTGCTGGACAAAAGCATTTCTGATTAAGCGTCCTGCGCTCCCAGACCAGGCTATTCTCCAGTGCGCCTTGTCCCCTTTCATTGCACAGACGTGAGCTTTGTCTTAATTGGTACACTAGTTAAATGCATTTACCATTTATACATCTTAAGAAATGGGAGTGAGACAAAACATTTTTTGAGCATGCAATTTAATGAAAACAACGATTAAACTGAAACAGGCTGTTTTACAGCTGATCAAAAGTTTAGGACCACATCTCCAAAAAAACAGATATCAAACTTCCAAACATGAACTCAGTACTGAGTAGCTCCACCATTATTGTTGATCACTTCAAAAATTCGTTGCGGCATGCTTGATGCAAGCGTTTCCATGAGGTGAGTGGGAACATTTCTCCAAGTGGTGAAGACGGCCCACGAAGGGCATCTACTGTCTGGAACTGTTGCCCATTTTTGTAAACTTCCCTTGCCATCCACCCCCAAAGGTTCTAAATTGGATTTAGATCAGGGGAACAAGCAGGATGGGCCAAAAGAGTGATGTTATTCTCCTGGAAGAAGTCCCTTGTCCTGCGGGCATTGTGTACTGTAGCATTGTCCTGTTGAAAAACACAGTCGTTACCACACAGACAAGGGCCCTCAGTCATGAGGAACGCTCTCTGCAACATCTGGACATAGCCAGTGGCCGTTTGACACCCCTGCACTTACTGAAGCTTCATTGTTCCACTGAAGGAAAAAGCACACCAGACCATTATGGCGCCCCCTCCACTGTGGCGCGTAGAAAACATCT